>NC_045165.1:5842207-5844707 GCF_900700415.2 Clupea harengus
ACCCACACACACACACATATACACACCCTCACACACACATACACACACACACATATACACACCCTCACACACACACACACACACACACACAGACATATACACACCCTCACACACACACACACACATATACACACCCTCACACACACATACACACACACACATATACACACCCTCACACACACACACACACACACACACACACACACACACACACACACACACACACACACACAGACATATACATACAGCTAAAGTGGGGCAGAGATGATGGGCCTAAGGCTCCACCTACACAGATGTGAATGCTGCATCAGTGTTATTATTCAAGACTGACAACACTTACACTACAAGCATCACACACACACACACACAAACACACACACACACACCTTGAACATCAGTGTTATTATTCAAGACTGACAACACATGAACACAACTTACACTACAAGCATGACTGCTCATGCGTGCAAGTAAACACACACACACACACACACACACACACACCTTGAAGACAGAAGCGAATAAAACACTAAGGCTGGACGATATGGCAAAAAAAAACTGGTGAGAAAAAGTGATAAACGATATGATGTAATAAAAAGCATAACATTGTATAATTTATTTTGAATATCAAAAAAAAAAGTTAATACATCAGACTGTCCTATATCTAAATAGTTGTGGTCATTTGAAATAAAAAAATTAAAACAAGCTGCACATAAACACACACACACACACTCACACACACAGACACACACAGAGGTATGGTGTTGCGGAGTCGTCAAACGCATGTTCTTGCGTTTGTGTGTGTGTGTGTATGTGTGTGTATGTGTGTGTGAGAGTGGTGTGTGTGTGTGTGTGTGTGTGTGTGTGTGTGTGTGTGTGTGTGTGTGTGTGTGTGTGTGTGTGTTTGTGTGTTTCTTTCCATGTGAATATGCCAACGTGAGTGTGGTGTGAGGCTGTGTGTATGTAAGCAATCTAGCTCCTACCCCAAGTATGAAGCAGAAATGCAGCAGCAGTATATGTGTGTGTCTGTGTGTTGGTGTGTGTGTGTGTGTGTGTGTGTGTGTGTGTGTGTGTGTGTGTGTGTGTGTGTGTGTGTGTGTGTGTGTGTGTGTAATCCCCAAGGGGTCTGCCCTTAGTCATTGGGTAGAGGGTTCTGATGAGTAAGAGATCTGGGTGCTTTCCTAAAGCGCTGAACCATAGCAGATGGAGCAGGTATGTGGAAAGAGTGTGTGTGTGTGTGTGTGTGTGTGTGGGTGTGTGTGTGTGTGTGTGTGTGAGTGTGTGTTTGTGTGTGTTCAAGCGTATTTGTATGTGAATATGTGTACACATGTCAGTGTTACTGTAAGAAGATGGTATGCATATTCACACCAGTGTGTATGTGTATGTGTGTGCACCCACACTCTGCATGCGTCAGTGTTTGTCCGTGTGTGAGTGTGAGTGTGTGTGTGTGTGTGTGTGTGTGTGTGTGATGGGCCAGGGGGTACAGGCCATGCTTAATTTATCATGATCTAATGCCAACAGACAGGCTGCTCAGTGGACCTGAGCTTTCTCTTCCTCACTCCTTCTGTCTCTCTCTCTCTCTCTCTCTCTCTCTCTCTCTCTCTCTCTCTCTCTCTCTCTCTCTCTCTCTCTCTCTCTCTCACACACACACACACACACACAGAGACTCTGAAACCTCTATAGTTTTCCTCTGTGGCCAGCTGGCCTTGAATTTCTAGCCACTCTCACACACACACATGAACACACACACACACATTTCTACCCATACTCACACTCCAGAATGAAGTAAACCTCTTATCTCCCCTGCCGGAGGACTGACCTTGCCCTAGCTTTCCCAGAGTGCCTTCCTCTCACGGTGACCTACGACCTTGACTTGAGACCCAGGACCAGGCCACTAAGGAGTTAATAGAGCCAAACTGCCACTGTCACAGGCCAGAGGCCGCTCATAAGCCTATGCATGCAAACCGTGTGTGTGTACATGTGTGCCTCTCTCTGTGTGTGTGTGTGTGTATGTGTATGTGTGTGTGTGTGTGTGTGTGTGTGTGTGTGTGTGTGTGTGTGGTGTGTGTGTGTGTGTGTGTGTGTGTGTGTGTGTGTGTGTGAGAGAGAGAGAGACTTGTTAAGGCTTTCAATCCACAAACAAAACCAGTTGGACGTGGCTTTAGCTTCAATATTCTGGACAGTTTGATAGTGAAGTACACTTAAATAAAAGAGCATGGTATGATAAATGATGTGTGTGTGTGTGTGTGACTGTGTGTGTGTGTGTGTGTGTGTGTGCGTCAGTGTTTGTACATGTGAGTGTGTGTACGTGTGAGCAGTACCTGTGGTCGTGGATGGCCTTTCACGAGGCATTGAAGCACTAGAGTGGCTCCCTCCCGGATGGTGTAGATCCTCTCGCTAATGTTGTCCTCCTTCACCACACACGCCTGCCCCGAGTGCACGATCTGGGCATTGGCAGGGGCTGCAGGAGACAGACAGACAGGCAGACAGAGAGTCAGACAGA
>NC_045165.1:5857207-5862207 GCF_900700415.2 Clupea harengus
GACACATTATATAGAGTATAAATAATTAAGAATGAACTCACAGTCCATCACTGCTTTTTCCAAAAGCCAATAAGTGTACATCTCAAACCTTTTATTCAGACATGAATTCCAAAGCCATGGAGGCCAATAGTGAAGCAAATCCATCTTAGTCCAGCACACAAACACACACGAGACGCTGGAAGGCTACGGCAGCATCCCCAGTGTAATGGAAGCCTGTCAGAAAGCACACACTCACTCAAGCACTGGGAGGACACTGGTGAAAAAGCTAATGCCCAGTATGTACGTATATGCGGTTCTGAAGCTTTTTCTTCTGGTTTAATGGAGCATATTTTGGTTTACCCCCAAACAACTTGTGTGTGTGTGTGTGTGTGCGTGCGTGCGTGCGTGCGTGCGTGCGTGTGTGAGTGCGTGCGTGTGTGTGCGTGTGTGTGTGTTTACCCCCAACAACTTGTGGAGATGGTGGCATAAACAGGGGAGCGTTTCAGGCATATTTCCCGCACTGGCATTTAGTTTGAGGTTTTTTGGTTTCCACAGAAACAGTATCTATCAGCTTTTGGAGACATCACCTGAAATCCTGAGGTCAGGTGCCACTGGTGTTGCTAAATGTCTGAATTTGAAGACGACCACATTTAGTTTGTAAAGGACAGTTCTCCCAAACCAATGGAGGAATAGGTGTCCGAAGGATCCAGGGTGTTTGTCTCTCAGCGCTTTGCTGAAATATAATGTTTATTAAAGGACCCTTCTTGGTACTGATGGAACTGGAAATATTGCTATTCTGTTGTTGTAAGACATTAACTCCTTATGTTGTATCTGCAACTAATTTTGGATGTGTACTCTGTCTGTTTCACTGAGACTTGAACAAGTGGCTTGTGAACCCTTCCCCCCCAGATAGGCTCCTTCCTGCTAAGATCCTTTGTGCCATGGTATCACCCCCTCCCCCCATAGGTGAACCCCTCACCCCACTGTCTCCCCCTTCCTCTCACCTAAAGGGTGTGCTCATCCCCTCTCCTATTGTATTCTACCTGACTGAAATGTATAAATGCCTACACATTCTGCTATCAGGTAGGCCTTGCTCTGAGCACCAAGCTGAGAGGGGGTCTCCACGCCCAAATTTAAACTACAGAAACCTGACTTCAACTCTCCGGTCCCTTCTTCAAACTTAAGCGTGCTTATCGATTCCGTCAGTACAAACATAATTCATCTGACTCCACTCAATTAGGAACTCAGCCTTAGCTCCTGCTTTTAATGTATATCGCTAGCCGCTAGGCAGGCTGGCCTAGGGTCATTTCTTTGGATACCTACAATCTATTTTGATGAATACCCCTCTTACTTTTTAATAACCGGTTTCTTCTAGGAATAGTGTCGCACAGGATTTGGCCACGGCCGATTTCTATCTTTTGGCATATTCTACGGACACAATCTAGACCAGGGGTACTCAATTAGAAACCCAAAAGGTCCACTCGACAAATTTCCATTCAGTCCAGGGTCCGGAACAGTGACGGTCAAAATCCAAAAACATAACTCCAACAAAAACGTTCGAACTATGCACAAAAGGTGATGTGGTCTGGCCTTATTTGCGTAAGAGGTGACACTTTTTTTGTGGTTTAAACTTGGGCATAAAAGGTGTGAAGGCCAGGCGGAGGCACTGATGTAAGTGTTCATTTGTGAGTGTGCTCCTGTATTTGTTTTTCACCATATTCATGGTTGAAAAGGCAGACTCACAACTGTATGTTGAGGTATGCACGCTCTTGTTGTGTGGCTGATCTAACAATTACACTGCATGTGGCTTGGTATGATTGCAGATGGTTTATTTTTCTGCCCCTTACCTCATAGAGTTCTGCGGGTATTTTTGTTCGAAGTGTGCATGCTTTGTTTCGTAGTGACGTTTCACGTTACCACTTTTGACAAGGGCAACCATCTCGTTGCAGATTAAACAGATCAGTGTTGTGCTCCCCACAGGCAGCACAAATGCATACTTGTCAGTCCACTCTGTCTTAAATTCGCGATTTTTGGAATCAACTTTTCGTCTTTTGTCGGGTTTAAAGCACGTTAAAAAAGATACCGTTCACAAATCTATCTGCCCATGTTGTTGCCATTGACACAAACAACCTGCGTGACCCACAGAGCTAGCGGCCAACATTAAGTGAGTGAGTTGTCATAGTGATGTTGTTATTACAGCTCCTGATTGAACCTCTGGATTGGACACGGAAGATAGAAACCACATCGAGTTGGAAAAAAATATAAAGTGCGAAATGAAAACTCGCTTGGATCATGATGATTAAATTAGAATGTTGATTTTGGCTTCGGTCTAAATTTGATTGCGTCTGGGTCCGGACGCGGACCGCGGTCCGCCTATTGAGTACCCCTGATCTAGACTAACTCAGAGGCTACAGTGCTGTTATGGGGCTTAGCAGCTTGTTCGATCAAAACATCCAAACATTCAAAGAATATGAACATACCTGGCTGCTCAGAAGAAGATGACTACACACATAGAGTGTGGGAGGCTCTGGCTACAGAATACCCCAAGTCCTTTGATCATCTTCCCCTTAAATACCCATTTAATTTAGTCCTACATCTGGTATAATAATTAGCCACACGGACAGTGGTGTTTCTTGATAAGGATCACACATTGAAACAGACAAATAGAGGGGGTTCTCACCCAAAGAGGGGGGTTACCTACAACCCACAGAGACCAGAATTCTTATGTCTCTAAAATCCATGTTTAGACTAATCTATGCAGATGCAGGACTGAGACCACTCTACCACTCAGACTGAGACCATTCAAATGAACCAGAACATGACAAAGAAATCATCTTCTACAGCAATATCTCACCTATTACTCTTAAATCCATAGAGATAGAGATAAGATCACCAGCAGGAGGGTGAGAAAGCCGTTGGAATGTTTTTCTTAGAGGCACACACAAAAACAACAACTAACCCACACCTAATGAGTAATTACAAGTAGAAGACGGCCATCTGTGGGGGGTTTTTAATCCAAAGATTCCCACTCTGCCTGACAGATCATCAGAAAAACGACGGCCAACGACGTGTCAAATTACTCGACAAACGAAAATAGACCTCTCTCTGCTGGTCGTGGGATTCCGGGCCTATTTAGAAGGAGAAGAGTTGAGTCTGGTGGCTGGAGGGGAGGTGGTATTTAGGAGGAGAAGAGTTGAGTCTGGTGGCTGGAGCGGAGGATATGTTAAATAAAAGAGAAGAGTTGAGTGTGGTGGCTGGAGTGGAGGATGAAAATGACACCTTATTAAATTTTATCTGTAGATCTGGGCCAGTGCTGCTCAGTGGGACCAGCTGGGCTCTATTGAATGGGGTGAGGCTGTGTGTGTGTGTGTGTGTGTGTGTGTGTGTGTGTGTGTGTGTGTGTGTGTGTGTGTGTGTGTGTGTGTGTGTGTGTGTGAGAGAGAGTCTGTGCTGGGCTCTATTGAATGGGGTGAGGCTGTGTGTGTGTGTGTGTGTGTGTGTGTGTGTGTGTGTGTGTGTGTGTGTGTGTGTGTGTGTGTGTGTGTGTGTGAGAGAGTCTGTGCTGGGCTCTATTGAATGGGGTGAGGCTGTGTGTGTGTGTGTGTGTGTGTGTGAGTGTGTGAGAGGCTTTGCTGGGCCTATTGAATGGGGTGAGGCTGTGTGTGTGTGTGTGTGAGTGTGTGAGTGTGTGAGAGGCTTTGCTGGGCCCTATTGAATGGGGTGAGGCTGTGTGTGTGTGTGTGTGAGTGTGTGAGAGGCTTTGCTGGACCCTATTGAATGGGGTGAGGCTGTGTGTGTGTGTGTGTGAGTGTGTGTGTGTGTGTGTGTGTGTGTGTGTGTGTGTGTGTGTGTGTGTGTGTGTGTGTGTGTGTGTGTGTGTGTGTGTGTGTGTGTGTGTGTGTGTGAGAGAGTCTGTGCTGGGCTCTATTGAATGGGGTGAGGCTGTGCTGGCACGCTCTTACTGTTGCCTTTCTAAATGGCTGAGATGCCGGCCGCCACAATGTGTGTGTGTGTGTGTGTGTGTGTGTGTGTGTGTGTACACGTGCGTTCGTGTATGTATGCATGAGTGCATGTATGCATCTGTGTGTGAGTGTTACACAGCTTAGTACTTTCTACACAGTGTAAACTAGTATGATTGAAACACGAGTGATGTCAGGCCTTTTAGGTCAGATTGCGTAATTGCCACTACATGGCAGGCTCTGTCAGTTCGTGTGTACAGTACAGAACAGTACAGAACCGTCCAGAATGGTACAGAACAGTACAGAACGGTACAGAACGGTACAGAACAGTACAGAACGGTACAGAGCGTTACATAACCGTACAGAATTTTGTTTTGTGAGGAGTCCAGACATGCCCGGATCAGCGCACAGGAGAGAAAAGATCAATCCCATTGAGTGTGCTCTGATGTCTGAACTGCACTGTTTAATAATAGAAGCCTGGATGGAAACTCACACACTCTTCTCGTATCAGCCTAACTACCACACGTACGCTGGGTAGAAACTCACACACTCTTCTCGTATCAGCCTAACTACCACGCGTACGCTGGGTAGACACTCACAAACCCTTCTCGTATCAGCCTAACTACCACGCGTACGCTGGGTAGAAACTCACACACCCTTCTGGTATAAGCCTAACTACCACACGTACGCTGGGTGGAAACTCACACAACCTTCTTGCATCAACCTAACTACCACGCGTATGCTGCTGACAACACGAGATGAACCAAAGACTCTAAGAGCTATTCAAGAGGGGGATAGATTGTTTTGTGATAGACGTCTGAAGAAGAAAATGAAGTCACAGATTTACAGTTCATTTCACAAGTTCAATCTTACTCAGAGAACATGTTCGCATGCTATAAATTACATTAGATACCATCTGTTTTAGCAGCGGCTGCTCAACCTTGTGGAAATCTGTCTGTCTACATTGTTTTCAGTTCAGCGTCAGGTAAAACCATTTGCACTTAAAACCTCTTGAAAATTCGCCTAGATCAGCAAGTCTGCTATTTTCTTGGTGTGTAGTCT
>NC_045165.1:5867207-5897207 GCF_900700415.2 Clupea harengus
GTGTGTGTGTGTGTGTGTGTGTGTGTGTGTGTGTGTTTCTGAGTATGAATGTGTATGCATGTGTGCATGCGTGTATGTATGCTGCGCTAGTGTGCACGTGTGTGTACGTGTGCATATACATTGTCCATGTGTAAGGTGTGTGTGTGTGTGTGTGTACGTGTGCATATGCATTGTCCATATGTTCGTGTGTATGTGTGTGTACGTGTGCATATACATTGTCCATATGTGTGTGTGTGTGTGTGTGTGTGTGTGTGTGTGTGCTCTCACGTGGTGAAAGAGAAGGAAACAAAGACACAGTGCGGTGTTGCGGAGAGGAGCAGGGTGAAGATGCGGTAGCATAAGACGTGATAAATGATCAGTCACCACTGCCCTAGATTGATCCAGAAAGGAGGGAGGAGACTGGATGGAGAACGAGAAGAAGAGGAAAAACTACTTTGTAGAAAGAGGACAGAAGAACACATCCATAATACTCCATTATACTCCATAACACTCCATGATCATTCTTTCTTCGCTGCAGTCCCAGTAGCCTAGCAGCAAGTGTCTGGTCACCTCTGACCTGCCTGACTAGAGGCGACCTCTCCCACTCAATGCCAGACTGTGACCCTGACACACACACACACACAACCACAGCTCCACTGGTCATGAAAAAAGGCCTACAAGGACTGTCTCTAGTGCGTGTGTGTGTGTGTGTGTGTGTGTGTATTAACACTTGTTAAAAGACATGGGTCAGATCCCCATTGCCGCCAATTACTGGCAGGGAAAATCAGACACGGCAGCCTGAATCCATAACAGCAATAAGAGCTGGGTGACAGAGAGAGTGGGGGAGAGAGGAGGAGAGAGGGATGGAGAGAGGACACGAAAGGAAGAGGGAGAGAAGGGTAGATAGAGAGAAAGAGATGGAGAGAGAGGGAGACGCGCTCTAGTGATGAAGGAGAGCAGGCGCGTGGATTTATATCAGCTGCGGCATCTTTTTATGACTGTTGGTGCCTCCCACTTTAAGTATCACTCCTCTATCTCTCTATCTCTCTCTCTCACACACACACACACACACACACACAGAGACACCTGCACAACGTGATGCATGTACTCACATACACATGCACACAAGGGCACAGACACAGGCACACGCAAACACTCATAGACACACACACATACAGACACGTACACATGTACACATAAACACACACACACACACACACACACACACACACACACACACACACACACTGTCACACACCTACACAGGCACAGGCACATGCTCTCACACACCTTCCTACACACACAAACACACACACACACACACACACACACAAACACACACACACAGGCTCACACACTCACACTCTCAGGGACACTCTGAACCGCACACTAGGGCACTTGTAAGAGTGGCTGAGTGAGTGAGAGAGTGAGTGAGTGAGTTGTGTGGAGAGGACCAGGCAGCCATATTGCTGATTAAATCCCAAACAGAATGAGGAGAAGAACGGCACAAAGGCTGAATTCAGGACAAGAAAAAAAGAACTTTTAAAGATTTAAAAAGAAAGATGAAACCTAACCAAAATGTTTACAAAACTCCAAGCCATTGTGTGGAAACCTTGTAGTCTGCAACAGCATCCCAAACACAACCCTACCACAGCTAGGAATTAGGATTCACCATGCACTTCGAAATGGCACAAAGATACACACTGTTCTTCACTTTCAAGAAACACTGGGAACACATTTGAAACACCAAAATAATGACAGCACTCAGACTGATACACAAGTGAACTTACGTACACTGCTTATTTTCTGTCCTATGTTATGCAATTTACGTATTCTATTTAAAGAACACAAATAAAAATCATTTGTGCTGAATTTAATCTGGCAGGATAATTCATTTTGTTTCTGTCTTGGGACTGTTCAATGTAGGTTTGTGCTTCCGAGCCGTGTATCTGTGTGGCTGAATCAGTTCCCTGTTGGTGAGAGCTTCACCTTAGATCACTAAGACAACACCGTGCAGACAGACAGGTCTCTTGGACTGGAGACACCTTAGATCCCTAGAAACAGGGACGTGCACAGGAATTTTGAAAGGCAGTTGCTCTGCTTTTTGCTTTTTGCTTTTTATTTGTGCTGAAAAAGGGGCAACACGCAAATTTTTGTCACCGCCGCTGCCACGCCCCCGTCCCCTGGACGCATATTTTGCCTATATCATTTTAAACTGTAACAATAACCGCCGCTGCCACGCCTCCGTCCCCTGGACGCTTATTCCGCGATTATTTTATCTAGGCATACATGAAGTTCTGCAGCCGTAATACTATTTAAAAAATATATATATTTCCTTCGGAGGGGCAACTTCAGTTGCCCGAGCAACCTTAGCCCCCTCCTGTGCACGTCCCTGCCTAGAAACACCGTGCAGACAGACAGGTCTCTTGGACTGGAGACACCTTAGATCA
This sequence comes from Clupea harengus, assembly GCF_900700415.2. NCBI lineage: Eukaryota > Metazoa > Chordata > Actinopteri > Clupeiformes > Clupeidae > Clupea > Clupea harengus. The sequence continues at coordinate 5,869,637 of NC_045165.1, forward strand.
CTGGAGACACCGTGCAGACAGACAGGTCTCTTGGACTGGAGACACCTTAGATCACTAGAAACACCGTGCAGACAGACAGGTCTCTTGGACTGGAGACACCTTAGATCACTAGAAACACCGTGCAGACAGACAGGTATCTTGGACTGGAGACACCGTGCAGACAGACAGGAATCTTGGATTGGAGACACCTTAGATCACTAGAAACACCGTGCAGACAGACAGGTATCTTGGACTGGAGACACCGTGCAGACAGACAGGTCTCTTGGACTGGAGACAGACTCCAGGTCTCTTGGCCCAGCGTGGCGCTGCTGCCTGCGATGGTGGGAATGGCTGCCATCTGGACAGATCTGTGATGTCTCAGGTTCTATGGGCAGCCCACGCTTTAACACACCACACACACACACACACACACACACACTCTCTCTCTCTCTCTCTCTCTCTTTCAGACACACACACACAGGGGCACACACACACACACACACACACACACACACAGGGGCATAGACACACACTTGCGCACACACACACACCATGCATACAGCCACACTCACACACACACTCAAACACCACACAGACATACGCACATACACCAGGGTGTCTGTTAGCCAGTAATTGCCTGCAATAAATTAAAAACTTCCGGTCAAAATGTCCTGTAATAATATCCATACAAAACATAAAACATATCCTTAAACGGGACATTTGTGTTGTAACCAAAGCATACAGATCAATAACGGAACTATTGATTCCTATTTTTTCATCTTATTGATTAATACGAGTCACAAAATACACGCCGTGGGGATTTCACCCTCTGTGCCGATGAACACAAAATCTCCTTTTGATCGTCACGCACATCATGGTGATTAGCCAATCAAATTGCTCTATCCTAGCGGAAACACTGACGCACACACACATACATATATACATTCACATGTACATCCAGACACCACACACACACACACACACACACACACACACACAGGAGAGGGCGAGAGAAAGAAATTGACTGTGTGCTAAATGCCAACTGCACCCTGCTGTTTGCCATCCAGTCACGCTGTCAGACGACCCAGTCAGCCCTCCGTCCAGCTCTCGGCCTGTCGAACAGACCTCACCTTCCACAGGGTGCCAGACCCACCAGCTCAGCACCGCAGGATCAGGAGCTTTAGCCACAAAACCAACACACACACACACACACACACGCACACGCACACACACACACACACACACACACGCACACCTACACGCGCACACGCACACCTACACACACACACACACACACACACACACACACACACACACACACACACACACCAAAACACACACACACCAAAACACACCAAAGCCTTTCCACTGTCATATCTCATCTTCTTTAGTTTCAATCTAAGGAGACAAGCAAGGCTATCGTTTGAAGTGGGTTGTTTTTTTCTTCTTCACTATTGGTTTGTATTTCTATGTCTTTTTGATGTCCCGGGCTTGCACATGCGCATGTAATCAGTAATTGAACGCTGAGCGCTTGCCAAACCCTCGACGCCACGACCATGCAATTTCATGCGGGGGCTTTTCTTTCAGCCATGCAATGACAGAGAGAGAGACAGAGAGGGAGAGAGACCAACAAGACAGACAGACAGACAAAATCACAGACAGACAGAGACAGACCCTGAATCTGACAACACCGCAGAATTATCAGACAAACATCTGTTCCAACGGATTTACTGTAGTACATTAAGCCACAGCAAAGAGATGTATTCCGGAAATAGATCTGCCACATTACACTCGCGCCAACATCTTTAAACCTGTAATTAGCACCTCCCATCTATGTTTTGCTTGGTTGACCAATCCAGCCAATTAAACCTGACCTCTCCATTCTGACCCCACCCAAATCAAAGACTTCCATGGAATATAATATCACACCCATTTTTACCTTAGGTCACTCCAAGCTACGCCCTCTTATTTTAAATCTCTACCTCATCTGAAATGTAACCCAAAGCTAATCTTTACACTCATTCAACAGGTATCTGGTAAAACTATCCCTTATTCATATGAAAATATCCCACATCACAAACAATGACAGAGAGAGAGACAGAGAGGGAGAGAGACCAACAGACAGACAGACAGACAAAATCACAGACAGACAGAGACAGACCCTGAATCTGACAACACCGCAGAATTATCAGACAAACATCGTTCTAAAACTCAAGAGCTGTTCTGTTCAGCTTGAGTGGACCACAACATTGGGGAGGCGGAAGTAAAAGCACAGGAACCAATGTGACGGACAAACCACACTCACGACACAAAACTACAAAACTAACCTAAGGGCATACAACCAGTGTTCTTGCTGTGCTGCAGTTGTCAGGTATTTTCATTTTGTATGACACTATGTACATAGGTATAAATATGCCTATCCAAACTCATGCTACTCATCTACTTCCTTGAAATAAAAAAAGGAAGTTGGCCGAGTGATTCTTTCAGTGGATTCCATGCACTTGCAGCTGTTTGAGATGCCGTGTGCATTCAGGGCTTTGCTTTGATGAGCGTTAGCCCAAAGTAGCATCAAGGTCAGGACTGACTCCTCCCCCACTGCCCTCACTTCCTATAAGGTTCAGCTCAGTGGGGGGAGCCATGAGAGGTCGACAACAGCAGGCGAAACAGAGAGAGAATTAGCAGGTGTGTGTGTGTGTGTGTGTGAGAGAGCTTTCACCTGAAAGACCTTGGCTTGTATTCACTGTGGTGTACTGTGATAATGTCAGGGACTACACAATGTTAACCACACCTTTTGGAGGGGAAAAAAAAAAAACTCTTCAGACTTATTTCCAGTTCTTTTTCTTTAAAGACCTTGCAAATATTTTCACACCTGGTGGTTTTGCTGGCATTGCTTGGCACAAGTAGCCTTGGCAAGTCATCTAGTAGATGCTTTTATCCCTGCCTCTACTCCACTCTAACTCACTGCCTCTACTCCACTCTAACTCACAGCCTCTACTCCACTCTAACTCACAGCCTCTACTCCACTCTAACTCACAGCCTCTACTCCACTCTTACTCACAGTAGATGCTTTTATCCCTGCCTCTACTTCACTCTAACTCACTGCCTCTACTCCACTCTAACTCACAGCCTCTACTCCACTCTAACTCCCTGCCTCTACTCCACTCTTACTCACAGCCTCTACTCCACTCTAACTCACAGCCTCTACTCCACTCTAACTCACAGCCTCTACTCCACTCTTACTCACAGCCTCTACTCCACTCTAACTCACAGCCTCTACACTCTAACTCACAGCCATCTACTCGACTTTAACTCACAGCCTCTACTCCACTCTAACTCACAGCCTCTACTCCACTCTAACTCACAGCCCTCTGCGTATCCTTAAACTTCAGCCTCACACTGCCTAGCGGGAGAGCGGCTCTGGATGGAGGCCTAGCCAGATGTAAACGCATGTAAATGGGAGCGCTACCTGTGGAGCACACACACACACACACACACACACACACACACGTTTCCCATCTCCAGTGCCTGTGGAGTGAGCAAAGAGAGCAGAGCAAATCCTGGATCAGAGCCCCTCACTCCCTCTCCCTCTCTCCCTCTCTCTGTCTCTCTCTCTCACTCCCTCTCCCTCTCTCTCCCTCACTCACTCTCTCACACTCTCTCTGTCTCTCTGTATCTCTCTAACACACACTCTCTCTCTGTCTGTCTCTCTCTCTCTGTCTCTCTCTCACACACACTCCCTCTCACACTCTCTCTGTCTCTCTCTCTCTCTCTGTCTCTCTCTGTCTGTCTGTCTCTTTCTGTCTCTCTCTCTGTCTGTCTCTCTCTGTCTGGATCACTGCCGTATTTAAGTGTGTGGGGAGGCAGCGGAGGCAGGGGGTGCTAATACCGGCGCCGTTACGTCGGCAAGGTGAAGATGGCGTCCTAGCTGGTGAAGCCGGTACCTTCGCAGCACACACCGAGGCCGTGCACCTCCGCGGTGATTGGTTTAAACCCGCATGGTGCAACGGCAACCAATAAAAACACAGCCGTCTCAGTGCAAGGAGCCAGTCTGTCTGTAAGCGTAGACAAAAACAATAACTTGGAACACTCACGCTTGTAAAAACTCAAACTCCATCAGCGGCTACCCCCCAAACATTGTCTCTCTGTAAAAAATCTGCATACGCCATAAAAACCCACGAGCTTAAACGCTTTGCCTACTCATGCGTGCCGAGTGCTTTACTGGATAGGAGACAAGGTCATCATCATCATCGACTGCATTAAATGTTGATTGTACAGTGGGAGGACTACAGGGAGATGTTATTTCAGCAAGAGTTGTCTACTGGGCTGACGAAATAAAAAACAGAAAATCCACTTATAAACTCATCCTATCCATCCATTTATTTGACACAAAAGCACCTTAATGTACTTGCAAAATTAAACTGAAATGTAATTTCTCTTAATCACCGTCATTATAAAGAGCAATTATCTTCTTTGAAACTGCTCATCATTACCCTGTTCATAAACCTACAGCATAATCTGGAGTAAAATATTTTGGTTGTGCAGTTATAGCGCCACATGTTGGTTGTGCAGTTATAGAGCCACACGTTGGCTGTGCGGTTATAGCGCCACACGTTGGCTGTGCAGTTATAGCGCCACACAGAACTTGGCCTTGGGCACAACTCAGTTGATTCTGTCCGACCAAGTCAGAGCAAACCTATCCTCTAGTCTTCCAGTCCAGTCTCCCCCAACACCACTGATTCACTCCACACTCATGAACCACAGTTAAACGTGTTGCCCAGATATCCACTCAAGTTAGCATGCTAATCAGCTAGGCCCGGTCCGTCATCTCTCATAACACAACATCACTGATTCACTGCACAGCGCACAAGCTTCCAACATTTTTCAAAACTTATCTGCCGGCCCATGTAATGATGAACGGCGTTTACTCGTGGGCGTTTAGACCTGACCTCCCTCCTCCTCCGACTGAGCGATGCCTGAGCTGCCTGTCAGGCAGTCTGCTCCACCCAGCCTGTCCCCTAACACTACAATATTAATTACACAAGGGTGGCTGGTGAATAATTAAACATCCCCTATTTAACAGGGCTGCATTATTATCAGTGTCCGGGGCAATGTGTATATACACGTGTGATCGATATGCTCAGAGTTTTAGCTAATAAAAGAGTAATGGGCCTCCTCAAGAAGTGGGTGCGTGTGTGCTGTGTTTTGTTGTATTTGTGTGTGTGTGTTGTGTGTGTGAGAAAGTTCAAAAGAGTGGTAATGTATGTAGTGTTAATGTGTATGTAGTTTATGGGAGGTAGTGAACGTGAAGATGGGCGTTGGGTTTAAGCGAGTCCTGGGTGGACTGGTGGATGTGTGGGTTAGTGGTTGTATATGACCAGTGTGTGTGTGTGTGTGCTTGTGTGTTGTGTGTGTTGTTTGTTGTGTGTAGTGTGTGTGTGTGTGTGGTGTGTGGGTGTGTGTGTGTGGTCCCGCCCCTCCCCTGTGTCGTGTGTGTGTGTGTGTGGGTGGTGCTGTCCCATGGAGTTCTGTGGGTGGTAAATGTGTGGTGTTGAGGTTGTGTGTGTGGTGTGGGTTGTGAAATCAATTTGTACAATAGTAGTGCTTTTCATACACTCATCAAAACACTCGTCAAATGATTTATGTCAGGCATCTCTCTCTCTCTCTCTCTCTCTCTCTAACACATGAATCCATTTTGCCAGGTAGAACATCTCTGTTTGTTGTTGTTTTTTATCCTTAATGTTTGAAAGCTTTTCAAGCTTTTCAGAGACCGAGGCCCAGTCCCATCCACAGCCAGCCGATGCTCACTGGCCTGTGGCTGTGTCCTCCCTCCAATGGATTTGTGTGGCAAAGAATGCATTTAGGCCTCTCTGACAGTCTCTTAAACAGCTTGTGGCTGCATAAAAGGGAAAAGCATTTAATGATTTCTGCCACGGTTTCTTGGGGATGTCACATCGCATACTGCCACATCAACCCTCGGTAAACACACACACAGAGAATACATAAAGTGTTGACTGCGACAAAAAAGAAAAAAATCAGTTTACATTTACACCATTTCTATGGTCCATTACGAAGTTTACTCAAGGCAGCTCCTTCAAGTAACACTGGATCTAGGCAGTGGTCCTACACCCCCCCCCCCCCTCCACAAAGGGGCTGGAGAACCCTGTGTGGAATAAATGGGAAATCAAGGGAAACACAACGGGTTTCCAAGAACAGGGCAGGACAACTCTTGGCTATCCCTCCTATCACATGTGCTCTCACACAAACACACACACACACACACATACACAAGACAAAGCACCATTGATTCAGTGAGCTTTTGGCATAGACGGACAGCTGAATGGGTAATCACATTTCATCTGTCGTTGGTGCGTGTGTGTAAGAGAGAAAGAGAGAGCATGCATGTGTGTGATTAATGTAAGCACAATATCAGAGGGTGCCAGAATACCCAGAAGCAAACCTGGGGCAATTAATCTGACATGCAAGATCCCCCCCCAACCCACCTAAAAATAAAGACAATGTACAACCAAAGGTAAAAAAGATTTAATTTGTCAATATATCATCAGCATTTGTGTATCTATGGCAGGGGCAGGGCTATATGTTAGCAGTCGAAACTAGATTTACACCCACTGAACACTCCAGCGACAAGGGACAACGGAGCAGGCCAATAACTATGTATTAGTGTAGAGGCAATAACCGCCGCCGAATAAGGGGAGAGAAAAACCACAGCGTGGGAGAGGAGACGGGGGGGATTGATATTTCTGTGACTGATTAGCATAAGAATGGATTGCAGTGGAAGAGGCAGGAGAGAGTGAGAATGAGAGAAAGAGAGAATGAGAGAGAGGAGAGATGAGGAGAGAGAGAAAGAGAGAGTGAGAATGAGAGAGAGCGAGGAGAGAGAGGAAAGAGAGAGTGATGATGAGAGAGGGCCAGAGGAAAACAAACCAGGGTGAAAGAATGAACGGAAGTCGGATGAAGAGTAGCATACATGTATGTTGTATGTATATATATATGTGTGTAAGGGGTGGGGGGGGTGTGTGTAAGATGGAATGCAGTGTGCGCAGGTAGAAAGAGAATGTATCATCTGAGTTGAGATGAGTGATGCTGAGCCGCACCGAGGCATGGATCAGCACCGGGGCGCGGACCGGCACCGATACCGGTGCCAATTCAGCAGTGATGTTCGGTGGCACGGGGGCATGGATGGGGGCAGAGACTCCGGTGCCAACGGAGGCTTCATTTCATGCCCTTGTGAACACCGGTGCCCTGGGCAGAGGTGTGGGTGATGCCGCCCGACAGGTTGGCGGCCAGTTCGCAAACTCACACCTGCTGGAGAGGCTGCCTGTACCCTAGCCAGACCTGAACACCATGACCCTCTGCCCTACACACACACTCACACACACACTCACACACACACACACACACACCATGTCCCTGTTTAACACATGGCAGAGCCGAGCGGCACAGGGTGGAGCGGTGCACTGCTAAACAACACAGCTGGTCGGGAGCAGCAAGACTTTAGTTCTGATCAGCAGCATCTCCCTTCAATAATCCACCTCTTAAGGCTCCAATTTCCTCTGTTACTGATATGCTGATGGAGGTAATATTGGTTGCCAGAGATTCATATGAATTCTACATACCAAAAATAGCGGGAGGGGGGAGGATAGTGTACTGTAGCAGTTTTCTTCTGCCAGGTGCCAGTGTTTTCTCTCTACAGTCGATAGTGTATTTCTCAACCTTGTGAAGACAGGGTAAGCCCAGCGTTGTGGCTACACACAAATATGTACATTCGTCGAAAAGACACACACATTTACTTCGTTAATTAAGTCACGCTGCAAGAAGGACAGTTCTGGGATCAGTCAGATCAGCTCAGCACCACAAAAACACGGCCTCGCTGATCTCTTCCTGTGACAGATCTAGGACCTGCGTGCAAGACGCACACCACATGCACACACACACACACACACACACACACACATGCCACATGCCTCATGCACACATAACAACTCAGCCCACGGCACAATTCTCCATCCAGTGCTAGAGTAGTATAGTGAAGTATAGTGAAGTATAGAGTAGTATAGTGAAGTATAGAGAAGTATAGAGTAGTATAGCGAAGTATAGAGTAGTATAGTGTAGTATAGTGAAGTATAGAGAAGTATAGTGAAGTATAGTGAAGTATAGAGAAGTATAGTGAAGTATAGAGTAGTATAGAGTAGCATAGAGTAGTATAGTGAAGTATAGAGAAGTATAGTGAAGTATAGAGTAGTATAGAGTAGTATAGCGAAGTATATAGTATAGAGTAGTATAGAGTAGTATAGAGTAGTATAGTGAAGTATAGTGAAGTATAGTGAAGTATAGAGAAGACAACAGCGCAGGATTTCTATGCGAGGCTGTTCTCTTCATCCCTGGTCTCCTCTGGAATTCTCCAGACTCTCACACTATCTAGGTCCCTCTCTCACTCTCACTCTCTTCCCTCTTCCCTCCTCCGCTCCCCTCCCTCCCTCTCTCCCTCCCTCCCTCCCTCCCTCCCTCCTTCCCTCCCTCATCTATTAGAGCTGTCTATCATCCCATTCTTTTTCTTCTCTGGCTCCTGCCAGGACATTTGCCACCGCTCCCTCTATCTCTTCCATCACCTCACTTTTTACTGTCACTTCTTATTGCGGAACAAGCATTGACAAAAGGAAAATAAACAAAAACAAACATAAAAAAACTGAAGGCGTATTATTGTCATTGTTTTTAGAGCCACTGACAGTTCTGTTTCAGTCCCGTATATGTGTGCAGTGTGTGTGAATGTGTGGAGTGTGTGTGCGTGTGTGTGTGTGTGTGGTGTGTGTGGTGTGTGTGAATGTCTGTGTGTGCATGCATGCCTGTCAGTATGCGAAAGCTCATACTCAGCTCTCATGTCTTCATAATAGTTTGTGAATGTAGTGTATGTGTGAGCATGCATCCGTGAGTGAGAGTGTGTGTGCGTACGTGTGTGAATATGTGTGTGTGTGTGTCTCCGTAATAGCCTCATTATTCATGGATGAGTGTTATCTACATACTGGAAAAGGACAAAGAAAGACAATCAAGCCGTGAGACCCTCCACTCTCTGCGGTGTGAGCGTCGGATCCGCTCTCCTCCTGTGAGCACGCTCAGTGCAACAACCCTCTGCATCCACACGTCTATTAGGCAAACGCTGAGAATGATTGTCTGTGTGTGTGTCTGTGTGTGTGTCTGTGTGTGTGTCTGTGTGTGTGTGTGTGTGTGTCTGCGTGTGTGTCTGCGTGTGTGTCTGCGTGTGTGTCTGCGTGTGTGTCTGCGTGTGTGTCTGCGTGTGTGTCTGCGTGTGTGTCTGTGTGTGTGTGTTTGTGAGCGCACAAAACACATCCACCCACACACGTTGAAAGAAAATGTCCAGCATGTCCAGCAAGTAGCTGTGAGCTCTAAAATGTTGGGCGCAAGAGTGAAGGGAGAGCGAGAGATGGCTGTAAAGGCAGCCACTGTAATTAACCAGAGAACCGGAGAGAGTGAGTGTGAGAGAGTGAGAGAAAGAGAGAGAGATGCGTTTGCGAAAGGAGAGAGCGAGTCTTTATCAGATGCAAAGTGCCCTATTAAAAATGAAAGTCAAAGGCGTTGGAGAGGAGGCCCAGCACAGCGCAGCAGCAGTTATCTACAGCTCAGGGGAGTGTGGGCTGGGCCCGGCCCCGCTCAGAGGAGCTCGGACTGGGGAGGGAGGGAGGGAGAGAGCAGGGGGCGGCATGGGAGGGTGCGGGTGGATGGAGTGGAGAAGGAGAAGGAGAAGGAGAAGGAGAAGGAGAAGGAGGAGGAGGGAGGGAGGGAGAGAGCAGGGGGCGGAATGGGAGGGAGCGGGTGGATGGAGTGGAGAAGGAGAAGGGAGGGAGGGAGGGAGGGTGAGAAAGTGAGTTAAGTGCTGGAGAGAGAGTCAACTGGGGAGAGGTATAAAGCCGGATTTACATGAAAAGAGAACATGAGGAGAGAGAGGGGGCACAGAAAGAGAGAAGGAGGGAGAGAGAGAGAGAGAGAGAAAGAGCTGGGGATTTGGACAGATCAGTCAAATTGAACAGCGACACAAGGTGAGAAATACAGTAGGATGGAAGTGAGAGAAGATGGAGAATCGAGGAAAGGGGGAAGAACAGACAGAGAGAGAGTGGAGAAAGAGAGAGAGTGGGGAGGGAGAGAGAGAGAGAGAGAGAGAGAGAGGGAAAAAGAGAGAGCGAGTGGGGAGAAAGAGAGAGAGAGTGGGGAGAAAGGAGAAAGACAGAGAGAGTGGGAAGAGAGAGAGAGAGAGTGGGGAGAAAGACAGAGAGAGAGAGAGGGTGGGGAGAAACGTTTGAGGGCGAAAAAAAACAGAATCCAAATACCCAACTACTGGTCAAATTTAATTATGGCAGTGCTGTATTTTGTATTTGTATTTGTATTTGTATATAATATAATATAATATGGTCAGGACATAAAATAAGAATGTTTAACCATTGAAATAGGAAAAGATATGCAACAGCTGATGGACATCTGTGTTTTAATAAATGTTTAACATTGATTATTTATAAAATGATTAATTAAATTGAAAATGTTAGTTGTTCAAATGTAGAAACAATGTTTAAGAAAAGCTATGCAACGGCAAATGGGCATCTGTTGTTTCATTAAAAACAGGTAATGTGGGACGGTGGTGCGGGGGGCGGGGTCAATGTTTTTGTCATTGTCAGAGGCAGGGGGGGCCTGCAGTGAAAGGTTTGGGACGGGTCCTCAAGACAAATGAGAGTAAGAGACAGATGAGAGGAGAGAGGATGAGTGATGGCAAAGACATAGTGAGCAGGAAGATGAGAAATCAGGACGAGAGACAGATGAGGAGAGAGCAGGCGAAGGGCTGGTCAAGACTGACAAACATTCCAACACCACCTTCAAGTGTATCTACTCCAAAACATTGCTTTAATGGTCACATTTAAAAATATGGCACTGTTTGGCAGCTATAACCAAAACGTCCAGAAGGAGGGCTATTTTCCCGGAAGGGCCTCAATATTTTTGGGTATAGCACCTTCTCCTCCTCTCTCTCTTCCACTTCTTCTTCCGTGCCTTCAGACCGTCTGCCTCAATAGACGAGAGATAGAGAACGAGAGTCTCTGCAGGTCCAAATCTATTAAATCTGACACTATAAAATTGGAAGCTCCTTTTAAGTGGCACTTAACTCGCCATGTTTTCCTTCAGTGCTAATGGCACAGCTCAGGAAATGAACTCGGCGACGGTTACGCACACTTCCCCCCCGTGTGACAAAGGAGGAGGCGACGGTCGACGGGCGTGCGGACGGGGCCTGCAGATAGGTCCGGGGAGAGCAGGTGTGACCGATGAAGGCCTTGGCCGATTACTCCGAGGTAACAGGGGACGGGCGGGGGAGAGCAAGGTGTGGAGGGACGAGCGGAATACTGAACGTCTGCGGTGGAGGTGAAGATTGGCGAGAGGAGGCGGTGGCACCTCCTGGGAGGGTTTGTTTTTCCACATGACCGGCGGCTGAGTTAAGGGTCAGAGATACGTGGGGCCCCCATGATTTTCACGACGCAGAAAACACGAACGGAATTCACAGAATCCAGTAAGGAGAATGGAAAACACAAACGGAATTCACAGAATCTAGTAAGGAGAATGGAAATCACAGTTAAACGTGGAATTGTGAGGAATTTGACAGTTTTAAATAAAACGACAGGAGAGAAACACATTCAATAGGGTTACAGAAACCATTGGAGACAAGGAAACATTAGGAAACACCGCATGAGTGACACAGGCATGTCACAGATGTTGTCAGAGACAGCTAGCCGAAAGGTAATGAAACAACTCTGTAAATCTCATCATATTGACCTGTCACATTCAATGAGTTGGCCACATTGATGCTCATCTGACGCATGCATCGTGAACTGAACAGGAAATATGGTCACCCCTTGTAGGAGGACACAGGAAACCAAACCTGGCCATTGGGGCAACATCGGAATATATATAAGACTTCCAATGTACATGCACACTACCATAACACAAGTGGCTAACTGACTCAGTAGGCCTTCAAGTCAAACCTGAAGGTCATCTCCCCTTATATGCATCTGCAATGTTTTCATTGCTACCCTCCACTCCCTACCTTATAACAGCATAGGTCTATCACCGATACAAATCATTTGAGTGCAAATGCGCAGGAGCCTATTTTTGATTGGACGTATGATTTGATGAAAATCAAATTGATAAAACTTAAATCGAGAAAAAAATAAAAGGAAAACGCAGAATCTGGAAATAAATCAAATGGAATTTGGCCAAAAATACAACGGATTTCATAGGGCCCTGGATATGAAAAGGGCGGGGGGGGGGGGATTGCAAAGAGAGAAAATGTCAAACAGGGGAGGGAGATCTGACCTCACACTGAGAATAAGACTGAGAGAGAGGGAAAGAGAGAGAGAGGGAGAGGGAGAGAGAGGGAAAGAGAGAGAGAAGAGAAAGAGAGAGAGAGAGAGAGAGGACATGCTTGAGGGTATGTAATATAATAAAGGAAATGCAGGACTAATGCTTCAGTTTAGAGTTTCAGCTGTAGGCTTACTCTGATGACCCCCCCCCCGATGACCCTCTGGCCCCCTGTGCCATCCCCTATCTGCATCTGCACACACACACACACACACACACACACACACACACACACACACACACACACACACACACACACACACACACACACACACACACACACACACACACACACAGACACACGTCTGTGTGTGCATAGTCAACATACACCGTCATATGCAAACACCAATATAGAAACAAGCACATACACAGAAGCACAGAGGTTGACAGAGAGAGAGGCACATACAGTACAGAATCCAGACATCCACAGACCTAACTGGAAGAGGTGAGGTCCGTTTCCTCTCCCCTCCCCTCCCATCCCCCCACACCCCACCTCCCTCTCGTCTCCCTAGCTGTGTCGTGGAGCCCGAGGCTCCGTGCAGGCGTGCAGGCATGCGGCGTGCAGCGTGCGGCGTGCAGCGTGCGGCGTGCAGCGTGCGGCGTGCAGCGTGCGGCGTGCGGCGTGCTCCCAGCGTGCGAACAACGCCAGCACCGCCACGCCAACCAGGAATTTATCCCCCTCTAATTCATCAACCACAAATCACAGGCAAACAATAGTTAATCAATGGAGGACCGCGGTATTGACTAATGGCTGCAGGAGAAGGCATCTGTGTACAGGGCTCAGACTCACGCAGAGAGAAATAAAGAGGGGAGAGAAGGGGGAATAGACTGAGAGAAAGAGAGTGAGAGAGAGAGAGAGAGAGAGAGAGAGAGAGAGAGAGAAAGAGAGATAGGTGGCTCTTATTAGATCAAATATGATTATATATACACCACAAAGTCGTAAAAGCTGTAGGCCTATCTGTGGTAAATACATGCGAAACCTATTGAAAGGACTATGCATTGTATTTGGTAGCAAGTGGGCTACTAGCATTAAGCTAAATAGCAGAGCTATATTAAAGATATGTGTGTTCATTCACTGATGTGATGACCGCAAAATTGAGGTAAAATGCATTATATGATCAAACTAACTAGCATCACGAGACCCAGTAGACTGTTTATATGTAGTATGGACTGGCAGTGGCTGTCTGGAAGCTAACTTTTCATTCGGTGATATCTATGGCAGACACAGTGGAATGAAGTGTTCACAGTAACTGTACTTTACATTACATGTAGTGTGTATTACAAGTGTTATCTGTAAATAAACTTTTCATTCATCATTACAACTGCATATCGCAGTGAAAAGGGTTTGACTGAGCGGTTTAAATCACTGCAGCGATGATTTTCCCCAGCCCTAGAGAGAGGTATGAGAGAACATCCGCTAGTGTGACAAACAGCCCCCAAACACAGCGCACACACACACACACACACACACAACAAACACCAAACACCAAACAAGTACACTGTACTCTTTTCCCATTAGCTGTTTGTCCCCCAAAAAGCAGAACACACAAACACACAGTGAAACACCAACAGACACCCACCACACCAATTAGTTATCCTAAAACAGGGCCTTAGACTAGCACACTATGGTAATTAAGGATCTAAGAGGGTAAAAACACACACAAAAAAACTGCAACTGATATTCTGGTGCACATGAGCATGAAAGCCATTTTGTCAGACTCCTCTTAGAAAGTCTGAAATCTGTGGGAGTGAGGAGCATGGGAGTTCACCTCCCTCTCAGCCTTAGCAGCCCAAACTATCGAGGAACTGCTGCGCCTCTTTTGGAGAAATAATAGGCTGTGTCACATACGGAGTTTGACACTTGGGCTTCATGAAGAGTTATGGAGGCAGCGCTTGGTCGCTTCTGAAGTGGGTCACTACTCACTACAGTGGGCCACTCCCCAAGAGTCGAGTGACAGTAACTAACTATGTTAGTGTGTGTGTGCGTGTGTGTGTGTGTGTGTGTGTGTGTGTGTGTGTTCATTGTGACATGGACCAGGAAATCTATAAGAAATATCTGCACATACATGTGGGTGTGCATGCACCTGTGTGTATACTTTGTGTGTGTGTGTGTGTGTGTGTGTGTGTGTGTGTGTGTTGGCGTGTATGTGTGTTAATGTGTGTGCACGCATCAGTGTGCACACACGTGCACACACACACACACGTAGACAGAAACCAAAGACAGCAAACCTCTAACATATTCTGTGAGTGTATCCGCAGATACTCTTCATCATTACTCAAATCAGTTTCCCTTTGCCAGCAGTGCTGCCTGATCAAATGTTTATAAATGTGTGCGCATTCGAGGAATAAATAAAAACTTCTCATGAGTCAGCAGATCCCGACATTAGCGAGCGTGTCCGCGGAAACTCAGCCCGGCTACTACAAACAGCTGAGAGCACAAACTCCCAATCCCACATCATGTGCAGACCGTAGATGATTTATAAGTGTCGGGTCATCCAGAACAAGGCCGTGGACCGGGCCCCAGTGCAATGCTGAGCACCAATATCGGTCTTGGATTTGAGGATACAAGGTGAGGCAGGGGTTTTATTGATTAGCATTAGCTCCAAATGCTATTGTGGTTCTGGTATTGGGGTTGATTCTTTAGTTTTACAAGATTGAATGCAGATAGGCAGAAGATATAAGAAAAAAAGAGTAGAAGATACAGTTACCAATGGAATACGCAAACTCTGCCTTTTCCACATCAATCAATCCATCCATCAATCAATCAATTAATTAATCAAATGAAGTGATTTCAACCCACTGTCCATCCTGAGTGAGTTAGGTATGAACCTTGTAATAACTTGTGCAAAGAAGCATTTTTCCCCTCATCTTATAATTTCGGAAACCCATCAAGGAAAGGAAAATCTGGCAGCAAGCTGGGTTAAAACTGCTCAAGTAACGTCCAACTCAGGGCCCATTTGGCAGTCAGACGCTCAGAGCCAATCTCAGCAGAGCCAAGATGGAGCTTGGGCTTCGGGACAGATTTTTGGGGGTAGACACGCCGCTTTTTTAATCACTTGATGCAGCACCATCCGTGAATCAATAGCCTTCTGTATTTATCAGGCTCGTAGCTCGGCAAAGTTAGACGCACAAGCTGCGTACTTTTGCACTTTGTTTACATTCGCAATGAGGAACGAGATCACTTTGAACCATGATGAATCATTGGCGAAACTCAAGCCGCTGGCGCACTGTCGTGCTTTTATCGACTCGTCTGAACGAATGATTTTTGTGATGCAAGAATATTTTCCGCGATATTACGGCTGCCGCAGACATTACAGACGTTCAAGGCTCCCATCCCATGTGCACATTCCGCGAATGCGACTCGCGGATCAAAGGGGCATGAATGCTACCAATCAAAGCCTAGACCAATTCTTCACAACACGGCACAGATTTGACTAGGCGAGTGAGTGCCGCCTTTTGAACGCGTTTTCTCTCAACACAAATTAGAGCCTAGTCATGCCTCAAGGCAGATTTCTCTTTCTGTCACTTTTTTCTTGTCATTGTGTCACTGAAGGCAACTGGAGAACAACTAATTCATTCCCTAATGGCAAGACGCGGTACAGTCTGGCTCACATTGTTTGTTATCCGCGCTTTCACTCGGCTACAACATGGAGGCATGCTATTTTGAAGACAGCAGTTTTGCCAAAGCCGACGAATGTGGCTCAAGGTCTCTTTTGAGTGGCAAAATATTGGGAGAGAGAGAGAGAGAGAGAGGGAAAAAGCCAGACTGTATCAAAGTGAACGTGGGCGTAGCAGACGCGGCATTAAAGAGAGTACACCTGAGCCAAATATTTCCTGACCACGCTTTCAATTTCTCCTCTTTAAGTTCAGAAATAGAGTCACACAGAGAGGGATATGTAAGGTGAGTATGTAATGGCTCAAAAAGCATACATGTGAGAGAGAGAGAGTAAGTGAATGTGTGCGTGTGTGTGTGCGTGTGTGTGTACGTGTGTGTGTGTGTTTGTTAATCCATATTTAGTGGGTGTCTGTGTGTGTCTGTGGGAGTGTCTAGACAATCACAATGTAAGCCTAGCATATGCACCACAACAGTGGCATTATCTACTACAAAACTAGCTTTGCTGATGACATCGGGTAGACAGCAGAGAACACATGGACTCCCCGAGACCAAATATTATTATCACCGTCTCTTACAGGCAGCACAACACAAGTATTAGGCAATATCCCTTAAAGACTTTAACTCTATCATAAAGAGAGGTCTATCCTATTCCCCATACTCAGGAAATGCAAGGGAAAAGCTTCAAAAGAATAAATGGAAGCTTCTGGTTACTGGTGAACATGAGCTTGTTTGTCGTTGATCATAACTGCAAACAGACATGCACACACTGACTAAAGAGGAGCTATCTCCACGAGAAACTTTTACTTTTGTGTCCTTCCTCTCCCTCTCCCTCTCTCCTCTCCCTCTCTCTCCTCTCCTCTCTCCTCTCTCCTCTCTCTCCTCTCTCTCCTCTCTCCTCTCTAGCTGTCTTTCATGACCACGCAAGCTCCAGTTCTTCTCCTCTCTCTCCTCTCCTCTCTCCTCTCTCCTCTCTAGCTGTCTTTCATGACCACGCAAGCTCCAGTTCTTCTCCCTCTCTCTCCTCTCCTCTCTCCTCTCTCCTCTCTAGCTGTCTTTCATGACCACGCAAGCTCCAGTTCTAGGCAACGTCCCCAACCTGCTGCAGACTGACGGGTGAACATTAATTATTCACACACCTTTGGAACAGGTTGTGTTTACATTGCAATGTTCTCAGAAGGAACAGAGAGAGAAGGGGAGATAGAGAGAAAGAGAGAGAGAGAGAAAGAGAGAGGTGGTGAGGGATAGAGAGCTAGAGGGATAGAGATGGAAAGAACATGCGAGAGAGAGAGAGAGAGAGAGAGAGAGAGAGAGAGAAAGAGACATGAAAAAGGCGGACAGGCTTGCGAGATTGGAGGAGAGGAAGAAGGCTAGAACGTCTGAGTGAGATCGATGTGAGAACAAAAGAGAACAGAAGCAGATGAAAGCGATTAGAGGGTTAGCACAGCAGAGAGGGAGGAGCACAGCAGAGAGGGAGAAGAGAAGAGAAGAAAAGAAAAGAGGAGAGGTGGAGGTGGAGATAGAGGAACAGATACGAACACAAGTGAGACAGTGGAGGAGGCTTTATTTCAACAAACAGGACTGGGTCTCTTGTTCCACAAACACGGAGCAACAGGGGGGGGGGAAGGGGAAGGGGGACAAGTGTGGCTCCATCAACAGGAAATGGTATTGATGGGAGGCTCACAGGGAACAGAAGGCAATGGGGGCTGTCTCCTTGCGCTTGATGACAGATTAGAGGAAAGAGGGGCTGGCTAGTACTTGATACCCTCGTCTGTCTGCCTGTCTGTCTGTCTGTCTGTCTGTCTGTCTGTCTGTCTGTCTGTCTGTCTGTCTGTCTGTCTGTCTGTCTGTCTGTCTGTCTGTCTGTCTGTCTTCCTCTCTCTCTCTCATGGTTTAATTGGTGATACAATTGTGTGGCTTTTTCTTAAGATATCAATGTGTGAAATTGTGTAATTTATCAATCTATCAATTCAGCATTATGCAGTTACGTATAAATTACTATGCATGTATATTCCCAGGTTGGTTTAGGGGTTTCAAAGCAGAATTCTGACCAGAAAATAAAAACTTTGCCCGTCTTTCTCCTTCCTGGTCGTGAAGAACACACAACACCCTCACAGACTTGTGTCCAAAGTGTGGGTCCCATCCCCTCCCCCTACCGCCCCCGCACCCTGAGCCCTCTTGAGCCCTCTTGAGCGTCCCCGTCTCTAACATCTGGGAGTGCTGCCACCACTGCCGGAGCAACAGACGGGGGGCCTGACAGTTTTGTAAATGGTGAGGGGTATATTAAAAAGGATGACAGGTTTCAGGTGCTGGGAGACATCTTTTGACAGGCCGACATTACGGCTAAAGTGCGGCGAGACAACAAGCAGGAAGCTGTCACTCCGTCTCGGTATGGTGTCCCTGCTTGGGCTGTGCTCACACTTCTCTGACACTCTTTCTTGCTCTCTTTCTTTCTTTCTTTCTTTCTTTCTTTCTTTCTTTCTTGTCCTCCTTTTGTTTCTTAGATTACAACATGACACGGCCAACATTTCTTTTCCCCTGAGCTAAGTGAGCCTGTTCCTCGTGTTCTTATATATACTCTGTGCACACCACCGACTGAATTTTATTACAAGCTTCAGTCTTAAGAAGCAGAAAAACCGAATGATCACGATTAATCACAGCAAATTTGACTTGACTTGACTTGAATTAAGAATCCCAGAATTAAGAGTAAAGACTCAAATGGCTTTGATATACCCAGCAGTAGGAGTAACTGAAGGTTCATGGTTTACACTTTAATTCATGGAAGAAGTCTCTACCCTGATTGGTTAAGAGCAACATAAGTGAGTCAGAGTGTTATGTGTAGAATACCATCCAATATTCATTAACTGCTCATTACGAATAGATCACCAGGACTATAACATAAGATCTGGATCATGGTTAAGGTGATTCACCTCAAAGATCACCTCCCCATTGCGTGTCCTACAGAGAACAGAAAACTGCAAAACTCTTTTTTGATACTTCTACCCTTCAACAGTATGCTTGGAGACTGAGGTGTGCCCAAAACCAGATACCCACTGAGCAAAGGACTCTCTCCAGCAGAGACATCTATGGTCTGAAGCCGAGACAACCAGACCTTAGCCATCAGTAAGCAGGACCATCCACTACATGTGAACCATTTCAAGGTCTTGTGAGGACATCTTTTGATGTCTGTGGTTTGAGTCAAAATGATTTACTGAACCACCTGCTAACTTCTATGGCCTTGAGTTTTTCTGAACAACACAGTGACCCAAGAGATAACTTAGCTGCTGAGTTTCAAGACAATGAAAACAACACAACTCGCTCGGATGCCCTGGCCTCTGTGCCTTGAAAGTAACTAGAACAGGAAGGCAGAGAGAAAGAAAGGGAGTGAATACAATGAGAATGAGAAAAAAAAGAGAGGGGGGGGGGGGGGGGGGGGGTAAGGGGTCTGTGATGTAATGTTCTCATAACTGTTCTGTCTGACCCACACCATCTCATGTATAAGTCATGGAGCGCCAACTGTTCGCTCACACACATCTCACACACATCTCTTTGTTTCTCTGCCCCTCTGGACCTGGGAGGATCAGGGACACACTGGCCTTGACTGGGCACAGAGGGATGCAAATTCACATGGAGGTTTAAGGACGAAGACTGTGTGTGTGTGTGTGTGTGTGTGTGTGTGTGTGTGTGTGTGTGTGTGTGTGTGTGTGTGTGTGTGTGATGCATACATGTTTGTGTTGATGTCAGAGTGGGGTTCAGACTTCTAAAAGAATCAATCGCCTTCCCTGTGAACTTGGCAGACTTTCCACTGTACCCTGGGAAAAAGAGTAAAGTCAAAATCGCTATTTGTTTGCGATTCATTTGAAATATTTAACGTGTTCAAAAAATGAACGCAGCTGCCTGTGTTTTGTTTTTATTTCTGTTTGTGCATATATAATGGTTAAAATATCTGGGGGCATCCAACGTACACCTGACATGGAGCTTAGCTGGATTCTCAAGTTTGTAAGTATATTGAGCACTTCACTTACAATTTACCCCACGGGCTGCACCCCGCGTTCTAGCTACCTACCGGCTGACTACCCAAAAGCATCTCCTTCCTGAAAAGTCTCTTCTCTTTTCTGTTTCTCTGCCTCTTCATCTCAATCCCCGCTTCAAAATAAAAGTCCCTTCATACTTTACGTGCTACACATATAACAAATATACTTTTCAAGCTGGCCTTGACACTTTTATTGGAAATCCGTAGCTCACAGGAGATAATCTGTATTCAGAGTTAAAAAGATGCAATTGAATTTAAATATACCTCCTTTGTGTTGATTCTACATTCACTGTGCGATTTTACAGTTAAAATGTCCATTATTACAAGCTTCAGTCTTAAGAAGAAAAAAAAAACGAACGATCACGATTAATCACAGCAAATTGTGCGGTTTCTTAGTTCATTTTCAATTGACAGCGCTGAAAAGAAAATCCTCTCTGAGTTTCTCCCTCCTTGAGGCTAAACCCACAAACTTTGCTGAAGCGCTAAGCGTCCGCCGACTAGCTTTTGGGAAATCTCCTGCTCCTCCCCTAGAGAGACCCCTCCGCCCGCCACACGGCACCCTTTAGCCACGGGCCACTCACTCGAAAATAAACCCCAGTCAAGGCGAGCCCCTTCATGTTGACCCGCGGGTTAATAGAATTTCAGTATACCCTTCCACCGCCATGCACTGTAGCCATACAATAACCACAGAGAGAGTCAAAGGAAGGGAAGGGGAAGGACAGAGGATGGAAAGGAGAGGAACAGAAAGAGTAATGACAGGAAGTAGGAGGTAAAGTTTGGATATGTCAAGGGAAAGTGAAATATGTCAAAAGGAAGATGAGTCGAGATACAAGATAGCTGCAGAGGTAGTTGAAAGAAAGAATGAATGAATGAATGAATGAATGAATGAATGAACGAACTACAGTAAGATCCATGAAGGCATACACTACTGCGTCCCCTTAGCTGACTGTTATTATATCCACTGAAGGGTGCTTCTTTGGATGTCTACATTGAAATCCAAGGAGGTATTAATCAGGCTTTTGAAATGCAGGAGGAGAATATGCTCTGTGTAGTCAGTGAAGCTGCGTCCCTTCATTAACTGGGATGTAATAGCCTCATAGCACGACTCTACACTCTACACACACGCACGACACACAAGACCAACCAACACACTGCATTCATTTCATGGGCCTTTACTTACTGATAAGTGGGACATTAATAGAGGGATTGGCTACTTAAAGGTACCTGAGATGGAATAACTGAGTGCGTGCGTATGTGTGTGTGTGTGTGTGTGTGTGTGTGTGTGTGTGTGTGTGTGTGTGTGTGTGTGTGTGTGTGTGTGTGTGTGTGTGTGTGTGTGTGTGTGTGTCGTATGTTTTTTCTAGCATGTAGGTGTATGCGTGCATTAATTCCATAGGTCTTTACCTACAGAGGGAAACGTATTGGTGGTGCTTAAATGCATGCGAAATGAAATGTGTGTGGGTGTGTGAATATGTGTGCACGTGTGTGTGTGTGTGGGTGTGTGCATATGTGTGCGCGTGAGTGTGTGTGTGTGTGTGTGTGTGTGTGTGTGTGTGTGTGTGTGCATATGTGTGCGCGTGTGTGCATGCCCACATGAAATGTTGTGTGTTATCTACATGTATATGTGTATGTGTGTATGTGTGTGTGTGTGTGTTTGTGAGTGTGCATGCCAGAGACACATTCAGTCCAACAAAAGAAAAGACATGACCTTAAAAGGACCGTTGCCTAAAGGGAAGCACCATCAGCTATACCGCCAGCTCCAAAAAGCATCTGTCTCTGTCTCTGTCTCTGTCTCTGTCTCTGTCTCTGTCTCTGTCTCTGTCTCTGTCTCTTTTTCTCTTTCTGTGTCTGTCTCTGTCTCTGTCTCTGTCTCTGTCTCTGTCTCTGTCTCTGTCTCTGTCTCTGTCTCTCTCTGTCTCTGTCTCTGTCTCTGTCTCTGTCTCTGTCTCTGTCTCTGTCTCTGTCTCTTTTTCTCTTTCTGTCTCTGTCTCTGTCTCTGTCTCTCTCTTTCTCTTTCTCTCTCTCTCTGTCTCTGTCTCTGTCTCTGTCTCTGTCTCTGTCTCTGTCTCTGTCTCTGTCTCTCTCTTTCTCTCTCTGTCTCTGTCTCTGTCTCTGTCTCTGTCTCTGTCTGACTCATTCTTTCTTTCTCTCTGTCTGTCTCTCTCTCTCACTAGCCGGCTGTAATGACAATATTAAAATCCACCTAACAGTAATCTCCGGCCCCAGTCACATTCCCCACAGCGGGAACCCGCCTCTGCCCGGCGCCATCTCCTCCATCAGTTCTCCCAGGTCACTAAGCAGCGGACCCACCGACTGTGAAGAAACAGCCTCTCTCAGACCTCATTAAGGTGCAGATTAATTGATTAATCAGGGGCAAAATGAAAGGGGCGGACGTAGCCGTGCATTGTTATTACCCCACCCTGTTACCATTGTCAGACCTGCTCAGTATTCCTCCACAGCAATGGCCGTTTCGGTGAGTAAATATTGCATGAGTGGGTTAACTAATAAAGGAGAGGAGGAGAGAGGAACGAGTGATAGAGTGAGAGAAAGTGAGAGCGAGAGCGAGAGAGAGAGAGAGATGGAGCTGCACGATCCAGTGATGAACCACCCCTCCCTCTTTCTTTCGTTTTCTCTGTTGCTCTCTTTCTCTTTCACACACACACACACACACACACACACTTCCTCTCCACTGCCTCACAGCCACAAATAAATTATGAATGCTTATTAAAAAAGGGCAATATTCAGCATCCAAAATAAACTCAGTGGCAAGACACACATAAAAGAGGGACCAATACAAAGTGCTGAGATGAAGAGATGAAGTACCACACACACACACACACACACACACACACGCACACACGCACACACGCAAACGCACACCAACAGGCATGCATCCATGCATGCATGCATGCATGCATGCATGCATGTAAGAATGCAAGCATGTGCCAAGATGTCTAATGTTATCGTAAGGAGGGCAGGACAAAAAATTGGAAGTTCGCCATTTGTTCCTAGAAATATTGCTTGGTGAGACTACCCCAGAAGACAAACTCTGCTTGGAGTGAATGCAACGCATGGTGGTAAGTATCCACTCACTGACTAAGTGTACACGTAAGATAGCTCTGAGGAATAACCCACAGGTGGATGAAAGAGTCATCCTCACATATCGACAGTTTTCACAAGGTCCACAGCACCCACCGGATCATCTTGAAATTGATATTACTCTGGGTTAAGTTCATAGACCCAGACCCACCCAAACTACACTACCCAGACTACACCCCAAGATGTTTTCTGTGTGTGAGGCTGGCCACCATAGCCTTGAGATCATCATTTTCAGATCTTTCTGTGATTTGTGAAAATGCAGATATTCACCTAGTCAACAAGGTCAGTAACTGCACATTTAGGTGCATTAGATAAATCACGGTCTCTAGAAAGGTTCTCTTGAGATCAATCTATATGGCAACACAATAAAGAGAGCAAAGAATCCTTGCAACCAACAACTGCCCATCTGGTTCGAGGTGAAATGGTGTTACATGCAGAGAGAATATCCCAATCACAATTTTGAAATATACTGAACTGTGTGAGAGAGAGCGAGAGAGAGAGAGGGAGGGAGAAAGAGAATGTATGGGCTCAACATGGCATACCTTTTAACTCAACACCAATAGGCTACACATAGTGAAAATGTTATAAGTGTCAGATCCACATGAAAACACAATACGCTCGTTAAAAAGACACAAAATTCCTTACCATATACTCCTTGCCCTCGTGCGTAACCATGGATGACAGAAAATAACAGAATCCAGAAAAACTCCATCTTCAGCTCCGATCCGTCATTACCTGCGAAAAGCCCAATTTAAGAGTCGTTTTCAGTTTGAGTTGCACAAGAAGGGAACACAACCTAGGTCAAGCAGAGATGACCAGGTGGGGACAATAGCAAGTTCCTCTCCGCCGGCTACTGATCCCTTCTCCATTCCCGGAATAGCCACACTACTCAATACAGAGGAGCCTTAAAAAGCAATGTTCGCGGTGCCCGGAAATCATGTTCTGTTACGTCGCCCGGCAGATTACTGTGAATTATAAATTATGATTTTAAGTCTTTATCCATTCGTTGTTCCAATCCGCTCAGGTTACCGACAAGCAATTCATTTTGAAACCTTGGATTATAGGAAGATTACAGGCCAGTAACTGCTGTGTAACCCGGGTTTGACAGGATTGACTACAGTAATGATGGGTTATTTTCGAAATTGCCGGGCGGGCAGGTAAGGGCAACAGAAACGACATTTCAGCGACTACGCCTGACCAAGGTTTGTGCACAATTGATTAACAGTATAGAAATCCTAACAAACCTCTTTATTTTCATTGTAAACGGAAAATTCTTAAACGACATTCTATATTATTGTTTTAAATTTCCGCGACCATAGGCCATAACTTTTCAACAGTTTTCAACATATCAGATATTTAGGCAGAATTATAGCAATATCCTCATGTTTCTCAGTATGATTCAACTGCCCTGGTTCATGTCGTACATTTTGGGAAAGGACATGTTCAGAAATGTGTGTCACCATATTTAAATTAAACTTCAAATCATACGGCTTTGAGTGAATTTGAAAAATCCACTTTCCGGTGAAGAACGCAGAATACATTTGCATTTTACCGGTAGGCTATTTATGAGTGAAGGGAGCGTCTCCGGCACTTCGCGCGCACTGACCCCTCTCGCTGATGTGCGTGCAGGCTTACCCACACCCTTTCAAAAAAATCACATCCAACACAATGTGCGATGGGGGACTCTTAGGCGTGACGTAGTTTTACATTTTCTTTTCTAAAAATCTGATAAAAATCCTCACTTACAACTGACGAGTGAGCTCTGTGGTGTAACACTATTCGCCCTGTCAGAAACGCATGCATTCTTTTTTTATTGCACGAGATCTAGGAGATGTAATGTGTATTTCGGCTGTGCAGTGATGGTGTCATTCTGTTCAAGTTCCGCCCGATGACACATTACAGTCAGTAATATTGCAAACATTATTTTGCCAGGTCAAACGCATCACCAAGGCGCTCAGATCAGTCCAGGGCGCCCAACTTCTAATGTCTGGCAAAGTAGCCTAAAGCACGATGTAAATGATGAAAGTAAATGACTTAGGATTACCTTTCTATGAAACGAAGCTGTGGGACAACCCTAAAGTCAGTCCACACCCTGGTGCTTTCGGCTTGCTGGCAGGTGCCAACGAGCTTTCACTCCCCCTCGAAATCCGCACGAAAACCCCTTTCGGCAAAAATGTGTGGGGGGAAAAACTTAAGATAGCCTACCCTTACTCCCGTGATGTTGAACAGAATTTCTGCAGCTGCAGTCGTCACAGCAGCCCAGCAATAAAATTCCACCGCATCCACAGCGGCAACTTTTGAGGCTCCGCGCCTTATGGAAGAATTTCTACCAGTCGCCCCTTAATTCCACATCAGACCAGCAGAAAATATGCGCGGCTTTTGCCATCCACCCGGAGCTGACAGGCTGTGCAATAGAAGAATCACTCGGGGCTGACACGCTGGGCAATACAATAATTGTGTCATATAAGAAAACTCTTAGTCTTACGAAAATGAGCTGAACTGTCAAATAAAATATATAGATTGGTACACTTCAGCCTGCGAAAGGAAAGACGATTTGAAGAAGGTCCTGCTCTCTTATCCGCGTCTGGGTAGTCCGAAGCCGTTTGCCAATGGTAGTACGCGCCTAGAATGAGAACGATCCTGTGAGAGATAGTTGGTGACAAGAGGGGGACGCTATGATGAGCGTCTAGTTAAACAGGTTGCCAAAGACCACGTCGCCGGTAGAACGGTTGTAATCCGGACGCACCTAAACTGAAGTTCGAGTATCGTGCTGCTGCAACTTGAGTGGCGTCCGCCAATGACGGGGGAGTGAGTGAGGGACAGCGAAGGATGAGGGGCTCTCGGCTTTTTAATTGTTTTTGGTCGAATATAGCTGGTGTGATTCCGTCGGTGGAGACAGCCAATTAAAGCTGTGCAGCTGCAAAAAAAAAGGGTTCTGCCTACAGAGGACTCGCCCCGGTTCCCTTAGGACCAATTAGATAAGAAAGAGGCCGGGAATGGAGAGAAAAATCACAATCTCACTGCCACCCCCTCCTCTCTACCTCTCCCTCCCCTCTCTCTCTCTCCTTCATCTCCCTCTCAGTCAGTTTCTCGCTGCCTGTCGCCGACTGTCAACAGACTTTACAATACGCGTAGTTCACGGCCACAAGGCGGCGTGATTTAGCTACAGTTTCTAACTTTCAGGCATGACTTCCAGTTAGTAGACATTCAAATTGTGGAATATTAAAACTAAGAAGAAGTACTAATGATCTTTTTTTTTAACTTGAAATAGAATGATATATTTTGACAAACTTCCCAAGTTGTGTATGTAAAACTGTATTGTAACAGTGTACATGTCTGTCTCTTTTAGCTGACCTTGGCAGAATGTTTCTGGATTTTTAAAGTGGAAAGAACTGTTTGAAGTCACCTCCATTGAGTGGGATGCGGCGTCCTAAACAAAATCTTATGTGATCCACCTGCTGTTCAAAGCGCACACATACCAAAACTCTGACTCAGTAAGACAGTTGGAAGAGAATTATAAAAGATTCTTTTTTTTTTCCAATGATCTGAAGCCCACAGAAGGATGGCTTTTGAACACCACATTTCAAACAGTTTAATTCTCCTCCCCTTTAGAGTTCCTCCTCACTCTTGTTACATGGCAAGCCACTGTGTGTGTATGGGCACAAACCATTTACGAAGAGCAGTCTGCTTATCAGATGTTTGTGCAGCACTATCCCCCAGGGTGCCACCACAACAGTAGATCATTCTTGCCCGTGATTATCCCATGAAACGAGTCAAGTGTGGCTTTCCAGCTGTTTTCCAGGGAGAATTCGCCACTGACTGTGGGGATCGACACATTCCTCTGATTTGGAGTTGTCAGTGCTCTTGCCAACTCGTGCCGTCTCTGCTTTTATTACCAGTGGCAATTCCCATCAGATCAGTCCATTTAGCATGATCAACAAAGCACTATGACAACAATCAATCGGGCTTTGATGCAAGGATGTGATGTGATTATATATCCGCACATGTGCCAGTGAACCTGAGAACCTTGCTGTCTCAGCTCTTTATATTACATTGCTAGTCTAATCTCACAGCATGGGAAATCTCCATATCCTACCAGCCAGTTAAGCGTCTCTTCTACTTTAGATCTATTGTTTTTATGACATGAAAATTGTTTTGGTACACGAATATCTTTTTTGTTATTTGATACTGGCATGTCAAAGTTTAATACTAGGAAAGCTATTGCACTTTTGATTAGTTTTGTAATCACTACAAGATCACGCTGTAAAAAGTAAGACATGGCATCATTTTGTATCATACAGTTCAGAGCCTTGACAAATGTCTGTCTGTATGCGTGCGTGATAGTCCCCCCCACATAGCATTTCATCAGTTACCCAGGCTCACATAAGCAGACAATGAACAATATCATTTCTCATGTTGAA
>NC_045165.1:5902207-5914707 GCF_900700415.2 Clupea harengus
ATTACTTCCCTTATCTTTGGCTGCCCACCGCCTCTTTCGCCATATTAGGGCGCCGAGCGGAGAAAATTGGGGGTCGCGCCCAAGGGGGATTAAAGCAATGTGGCGGCACTCGAAGGGTCACTGTGAACAGCGCTCACAAACACCGCCTGAAGAGCGTGCCAAGAGATTATTCTAAATGAGACGCTCACGCAAGATAAACATATTCACACTCACACACACGCACACACACACAAAAGTGTGTAGACCAGATTTTTTTTCCCCTCTTCTTCTCTCCTGAAAAGGCACGTAAACCCTGTTAGGATGAAAATGTCAATTTTGTGGTCGTAAATGTCACTGACAAATGGCAACCTGTGTATCCAGGGCACGGACCCAAAAAGTAAATTAGAAAAAGAGTTATTAGCCCACAATGGGCAGCCAGTGGTGGCAGACGTGTGCTCTATTGATTGGCAGCTAAGGACTATCCTTTTGAGATAAAGCCTCCGGAGTCTATACGAATCTAATTTGCCGGAGACAAGTACAAATACAGTCATTAGTTATCTAGTTAACAGAGAGTTGGATAGAGACATCAGAGTTCAAAGTTCATATTGCTATTTACACATTGTGTAAAATAATAGTACATATTATGAGACAAAGAAAGCCCAAAACCAACATATAATAAATAAATAAAACAAAAGCAGCATCTTATTAAATTATGTGTTATTTGTTTATCTCTGTCTCTCTGTCTCTGTCTCTGTCTCTCTCTCTCTCTCTCTCTCTCTCTCTCTCTCTCTCTCTGTCTAATAGGTCATGAGCTGCAGTAATGTGTTGAGAAGTGAGTGCTGATATCGGAGACTAGAGAGAGGCTGTCTACACCTAACTGCCAAATCGCTGTGGTGAGCAACCGTAGCCCTCATTAGACTTGAGTGGCCATAATGCAGCAAACTCTATTGACAAATTGGCCAGGCAATGGTTGGAAGGTAAATGGCATTTTCTTAATAGTCCGCAGTCAATTAACAAGTGCACAGCTGTAACGCCAATTAAGTAGACAGTTAAGGTCCAGTTTATGCCTCTGCCTGCCATAAAGAATGCAATTTACCCTCATGGAACAGCTCTCCTGTCTACGATACTTGGATAATGTAGGTTGTTGCGTAGGTGTTAGTAAACCTATCCTAAGACATTTCTTCCTGCCAATCAGCATGAGAGAAGTTTGTGTTGTGGTAATTTGTGTTGCTCATGCTACTCCCCTTGTCTGTAAATACCAGTTCAAACCTCAAATTCCCAAGGTGAGAACTTATTCTTCATATTCATCGATTTTCACCGTTATTCACGTCAGAATATTGACTCAATTGAATCAACATAACCTCATATACCAGAAATACCACATTCTCTTAAGAGATTTACTCCATATTTACTCAACTGATCAACATAACCTCATATACCAAAAATACCACATTCTCTTCAGAGATTTTTGGCCCTTTATTTGTCCTCTGAGATGAAAGCCACCTATCATCCAAGAAACGAAACATGCATAAGCTTTACTGCAAAGTGTCCACTGGTAAAGACAATCAGACAACAGAGCGAGCCAGACGCCAAAATGAAACATTGTTCTAGTCATCTGGGCTCAGGTGAACACTATATGCTGAGGAGAAGATTAAAGCGCGTGGGGGGAGCCTGGTCCTCCCATGTGGTTTGGAGACGAAATGACTCAGGTCGATTCCACCAATGAGGATGCAAGGAACCACGGAACCCGGGGTGTTTCTGAGTGTTAATTGGGCAATAACTACATCGGGGAGAAAGCAGAAGGGCCGCTGCTAAATGAGAGCTGCTCAGCTGCTCAGCTGCGCTGGGAGGAGGGAGGCAGGTGATGAAAATCTATTATGAACCTCGTAAAATAGCAATTAAGCTGAGTCGACGCCTTCTCGGCCTACTCCCTGGGTTACCCCCGGAAACAGGCACCCTGAGACGGGCTGAGTTTGGTGTTTGTTGTGTTCGGTACCCTTATTGTTTCCCATTAGGCCACACTGTTGAGGGAGGTGATGAACCAGAGGTGACTCCTGCCAAGGAATGTGAATTACAATTTGGGGGGGCGAAAATTACGTCCGATTGCGTGGTTGATGGCATTTCTACGACATTCCACTGCTGCAGGTTTTATATTGCAGCATTACACAGCCTGTACTATGGTACCAACCACTAACCATGCCTTTAAAGCAATTAAGCACAGAGGCAGTGTTCATTCTATTACTTGTATCAACAAGATGTTGCCACACGTGCTGATGTGTATGGTGGGTAGTACAGGGGGTGAGGCTCCATCTTAGACATATGAGCACTCACAATGTGCTGGGATGGGAGACTTATGGTCTCGTTATGTATCCCCACCCAGTATATTACCTGGATGGATATTACAATCGGGTGGCTGTCACACACCATGAAAGTGCACTCCCATGATGATACCATCAGTCATGCCATAGGCGAGGAGGGTACGGTGGCAGCACAATGGGATTCGAACAGAGGTCATTTATAAAAGCCTGCCACTCATCTATTGGCTCACCGTCATAAACATAATGTGCTCGGGATGCCCTCAGAAATTCATATTCATGTAAAGTCATTGAGATAAACAGGGTTGGGAAGGTTTGTTTTGAAATGTTATAGGTTACAAATGACTAGTTACCCTGTTAGAAATGTAATAACTAATGTAACTATTTGGAATACTTCATTAAAGTAATGTAACTCATTTCATTTGAGATTCACTTGTGATTATGTTTTCATTGGCAGATTCAATCTGCCAAATGCCAAATGAATGAGACCTGTCTACATGGCGAAAAGATGCAAAGCAACAGAACAAGTGTTATATTATATTCTACATATAAGCTTTACAACCTTTTACCAAAAAGAATGTATTCAGATGTAACCCCTTTGTAATAACGAACGTTTTTATTAGAAACAGTAATTTAACAACATGTTTTTTTTCGCAGTAACTGTAGCTCTACTTATCATTATAATAGAAACCTTATGAGGAAACTGGATACCCACTAAGCTGATCTACAACCAATACTTTGATGTTTATAGCTTATCTTATGTTTCAAGGATATCAATGTATGCATCACATTCATATGCCACGTGTGTGCTAATGTTTCATCCTCTGATACGTGATTGAATCCATCTGCTTGCTCCTGATTCTCTCTTCCCTCTTCTCCTTCCCCTCACATGCACACACACACACAGTCCCTTTTCAATCTCTGTCTCTCTACCAGGCCGGCCCCAAGCACATGGGTCTCCCATTGAGCTGAGGTTTCGCTCAAGGTTTCTTCTTGTGAAAAGGGAGTTTTTCCGTACCCCAGCCACCTTAGGCGGTTCAGGCTCTAGGTCCTGTAAAGCGCCTAGAGACAATTCCAGTTGTTATTGGCACTATATAAATAAAATTGAGTTGAACTGAATTGAAACATATTTTAAAGTTTGTAATATACCATGCTTCAGTTTTTTTTAAAGGGTTGTAAACACATTGGCTGACCTGATCTCCTTGTGTAAAGTCATGGCCTTTTCTACTGACCCACTTCTACCCTTCCGTTAATTAGCGAGGAAATCAGGGAAATGGGAATTCCCTGATGGAAATGCGAACATTTTGCTCCAGGCTGCTGTGAGCAGTGTATGACACCTTGAATTATTACTAACCCTGCAAACTGCCATTGGCATCAGTGCAACTTTCACCCTACCACAGTATCCTTCTGACAAAAACAACAGTGCTGAGGACCCACTCTCCTAGGGTGTCCATCAAGGCACTGTCCTTGGGCCTTTTTGCTTTGTTATTTCTTTACTGTCCTTGACAACTGCTGTCATGGTAATATTATGCTGTTATATGTAGCCTATTCTCAACTTCCAAACTTGTTGACCCTTCACAATCCTATCCAAGTCTATTCTGTAATTCAATATGTGTTCTACATGTAAAATCAATTGTCACGATATGAAGAATGAGACTGAGAGAATAAGGTATTCTTTGAATGACCAGATTTGATCTTCTAGATGATTCATTACTCATACTTTCCACAGTCACAATGGCTTTTTAATTTCAAGAATATGTGTACAGAGAAGAATTAAACTTTCAGAAGCACACAAGGGTTGTCAAGGCCCCTGCAATTTAAGGCTAAAACTCATCTCAAGCCTATAACCAAGTATGCTCTTGACCCTTACATCCTTCTGGATATGTTTGAATTCAATTGAGTGGAACCTTCTGCAACATTCTGAGGAGCTGTATAATAAGTCTGTATATACACATACATCTGTGTATACACGTGTAGCCTTCACATGTTCCTAAATATCAACTGCAAACGCCAATGCTTTCAATGTTAGAATCATTTCTGTCAAAAGGGACTTAATATCATTCCTCTGTAATGGCATGTTTTACGTGTGCGTGTGTGTGTGTGAGAAAGGGAGAGAGACAGAGAGAGGAGTGAAATCTTTTCTATTTTCTAACACAAAGTCTCTCTACATCTGTAATCCTGTTTTTGTGTCACTCCTTAGGGTGCATCTTTCCCACAAGCATCAAGCCGCCAGCTTTGACAATCTTGCCAGCTCACAGTCATCTCATCTTCAATCCCTGCTCTTTTCTCACACCCATGGGCCTTTGTGTCCTTTGAGTCCCTGCATAGTCATTCACCAAGTTCTTGGACAACCAGTATCACTAGTCAAAACTGAGAGCTTGGGACTGAGCCGTTGTTGTCATCTACAGTAACCACAAATTTAATATGGAAGGACTAAGCCTTTCTATGCTCTCAAGAAAATAAGAGACTTGTCTTTCCAACGAATATCTCTGTCACACTCAGCTTATTATAAGTCGAGTCTTACCAATGTAAAAATTAAACTAACTTGCTCTTTCAAGGTACTTTCTTTCTCAAACATCAGAAAGGTCTGACCACCATACCATCTACTTTATATTACCGAACAAATCACGTCCCCCAGTCTAGGCAATTGAAAACCCATAATCAGACTACTGCAGATCACATCTGACATGCAAAACATGATTACAGATGTAGACAGACTTTGTGTCACCACAGCAGCACAGCTTCTCATCAACATACCCAAGTACACATCTTACATATGTTGATTTTACCTTCATTAGATCCTTAGTTTCCTGTGATCATCTGGCCAGACTCCCGAGGTTGCTGGTTAATGTTCCGGCATTAATAATGTGAATTTTGGTTTTGTTACCTTGACAAGCGTACAATTTTTCATGATACCACAGTTAATGTCACACTGCTGAACCATAGACACAGCTGAACTTACCATAGACACAGCTGAACTTACCATAGACACATCTGAAGACCTTTAATCGTGAATTGCTACCGTTTGGGCTCCTCTGTGTGGTAAGCTCAGCTAGCTGCTCTTTTTATTTCTGAGTTCAGCATGCAGTGCATACATACTTTGATGTGCTTTGCAATTTCAGTAAGGCATCAGCAGAATGACTAATGTGCTCGCATTAAAGTGCTTTGTGATGTTGCAATTAATCATTTGTACATAATACGCATGTAAGACAACGGCAATGAAGTAGTCAGTGTATCGCCTTTGCATCCAAACACATGAAACAATGTGCTCTTTGGTAAACCTATCTGTTTATTAGGATCCATTTCAAGCCTCATATGATTGGATTAGCCTCAGCGGGGGTGCTTCTCCCCCATTACAGTCCACTAATGGCACACTCCGAGACCTAATCAAGCCTGCGCGTGTGTGTGTGTGTGGTGTATGTCGTCTTTATGAGCGTGTCAAGTATGCTTGAAGACTGTATTTAAGTGGAAAGAGGGTATAAAGATCAGCATTTTCAGGCTGAGTCATTGGACAGCATATTAACTGGAAGTTGTTGACTTTAGGAAGTTCTGCATGAAAGAGAGGACTAATAGCCTCCATTAAAAAGTTTGTTGGGGTCCACGGGGGCTTCCGTATTGTCCAACGGACCTGCAGTTCCATTAAAATGGATTTAGCAGTTGAGGACAGACTGTGTTAATTTGAACTGTATTTTGTCCAGTGAGACCATGCGCCATCAGCATTAATTAGGGCGACAGTCTCTATGATGCCTGCGTCAACAGTGTACACACAATGCTTTGCAGTCACCCATTTTTATATTTCGCAGCATTTTACAGGCATCATTTTAAACAAATAAACAGATATTACTCTATTTAAGAGTGTTTTTATCCCTTCGAATCAATTATTGATTAATTCTATATGGTAATTATTTATTAAATATAACTGAGTAAGTGGTTTGGGGTTTTGCCAGATTAATTCTCCATGAATCACTATTATTCCACAGACAGGGATACCAGTCTGTTAAAAACTGAATTGCCAAATGAGGACCGTACTAAACCTAATGGTGTGTGTGTGTGTCTATAGATGTGGATGCAAGATGCATCACTGGACATAAATCTACAGCGAGATTATTTTTTTTCTACAGCTACATGGATTTGGATTTGGACAGCAGCGTTGCTTAGTACAGCTGAGGCGAACCAGCACTGGAGCAGGGCTCTTCCCCTCCTACTGCAGGATCAGCACTGGAGCAGGGCTCTTCCCCTCCTACTGCAGGACCAGCACTGGAGCAGGGCTCTTCCCCTCCTACTGCAGGACCAGGACCAGCACTGGAGCAGGGCTCTTCCCCTCCTACTGCAGGACCAGCACTGGAGCAGGGCTCTTCAGCTCCTCCTGCAGCCCCAGAACCAGCACTGGAGCAGGGCTCTTCCCCTCCTACTGCAGGACCAGCACTGGAGCAGGGCTCTTCCCCTCCTCCTGCAGCACCAGGACTGGAGCAGGGCTCTTCCCCTCCTACTGCAGGACCAGAACCAGCACTGGAGCAGGGCTCTTCACCTCCTCCTGCAGCCCCAGGAAGTGCTCCGTGTCATGGCATGGCCAGCTGTAGGCTGCAGACAAGTAACGGGGAACACGTTTTTAATACACCAACCCATCGGAGAAATGGCGAGATCTGGAGTGCTGCGGAAGGAAGGAAGGAAGATTGATTGATATTTTCTCTCTCTCTCTCTCTCTCTCTCTCTCTCTGCTGCTGTCCTCGCCAGCCAGCAGCACGCAGGCACTATTTGTTAGGACCCGTCCGCTGTAATGCAAGATTACAGCAATTAGCAATTAGGCGGCTGCACAGATGCCCGAGAATTTATGTTTCGATCTGCACCTTGGAGATGCGATAGACCTGGGAACATCATTAGGACATTTTATCACTGCCCCAGTAATGGAATCCAGGGCTAGGGAGTGCGAGAGAGATTGTGTTTTCACCCTTTTCTGACAGACAAGACTGGCTTTCCTAGGGAGGAACATTTCTTCCATAGCCACCTTCCTTTCCTCCCCACCACAAAAAAAAGTAATACAGAGGTGTGTGTGTGTGTGTTTGGATGTGTGTGTGTGTTTGGAATTGTGTGTGTGAACAGGTGTGTGCGTGTGTGAACAGGTGTGAGGCATGATCGTTCCCATTCCCTGGTACATGAGGGAGCTGGTGATCATGAAGGTACAGCTGCCAACCGCAGATAGGAGGCCTACACACACACACACACACACACACAAATATATACACAACCACAAGGGAATCAGGTGTGATCAGATCATTAATTTTCACAACTTTGCACGGAGGAGTAAGAGATGAGAAAACAGCCAGGCGCTCTTCAGCAGAGGGTGGGCTTTCGTTTACCAAAGGAGCATTAGTCATTGTTAGAAGCAGCTGCTTTTCCCTCGCCCTCTCACTCTATTTTCGCCTCCAATGATGAGCAAAGAAAAAAAAGACCTAAACACATCACTTATCACACGTGTCCTTGCTATTTTTTCGTATTATACATACTTTTGGAGATATTGTCAATTACGGTCAGTTGAGATAATTATGTTATCATAATATTTAATTTGACAGGTACTGGATGCTTGACTTTATTATTACATTTATGGTTACAAAACTCCTGGGCATGGGTGGCGTTTGAGCTGAGCAGGGCGCTGGTGAATGCTTCCAGTCACCAGGGAGACGTGTTCAGTCTGTGTCGGCATGATTAACATGCTGTGTTCACCACCTCCTCCTCTCTCATCCAGTCCCCCTAACCCACCTGAACTCACCTCCTCTCTCATCCAGTCTCCCTAACCCACCTGAACTCACCTCCTCCTCTCTCATCCAGTCTCCCTAACCCACCTGAACTCCTCCTCTCTCATCCAGTCTCTTACCCACCTCCTCCTCTCTCATCCAGTCTCCCTAACCCACCTGAACTCCTCCTCTCTCATCCAGTCCCCCTAACCCACCTGAACTCAACTCCTCCTCTCTCATCCAGTCTCTAACCCACCTGAACTCCCGTTCACCTCCTCCTCTCTCATCCAGTCTCTTACCCACCTCCTCCTCTCTCATCCAGTCTCCCTAACCCACCTCCTCCTCCTCTCTCATCCAGTCTCCCTAACCCACCTCCTCCTCTCTCATCCAGTCCCCCTAACCCACCTGAACTCCTCCTCTCTCATCCAGTCTCCCTAACCCACCTGAACTCACCTCCTCCTCTCTCATCCAGTCTCCCTAACCCACCTCCTCCTCTCTCATCCAGTCTCCCTAACCCACCTGAACTCACCTCCTCCTCTCTCATCCAGTCTCCCTAACCCACCTCCTCCTCTCTCATCCAGTCTCCCTAACCCACCTGAACTCCTCCTCTCTCATCCAGTCCCCCCCTAACCCACCTGAACTCACCTCCTCTCTCATCCAGTCCCCCTAACCCACCTGAACTCCCGTTCACCTCCTCCTCTCTCATCCAGTCTCCCTAACCCACCTCCTCCTCTCTCATCCAGTCTCTTACCCACCTCCTCCTCTCTCATCCAGTCTCCCTAACCCACCTGAACTCACCTCCTCCTCTCTCATCCAGTCTCCCTAACCCACCTGAACTCACTCCTCCTCTCTCATCCAGTCTCCCTAACCACCTCCTCCTCTCTCATCCAGTCCTACCCTGAACCACCTCCTCCTCTCTCATCCAGTCCCCCTAACCCACCTGAACCCACCTCCTCCTCTCTCACTCAGCTCCCTAAACCCACCTGAACTCAACTCCTCCTCTCTCATCCAGTCTCCCTAACCCACCTGAACTCACCTCCTCTCTCATCCAGTCTCCCTAACCCACCTGAACTCACCTCCTCTCTCATCCAGTCTCCCTAACCCACCTGAACTCAACTCCTCCTCTCTCATCCAGTCTCTAACCCACCTCCTCCTCTCTCATCCAGTCTCTTACCCACCTCCTCCTCTCTCATCCAGTCTCTTACCCACCTCCTCCTCTCTCATCCAGTCTCCCTAACCCACCTGAACTCCCGTGCCAGAGTCAGAGCCAGAGCTCAGTGCCTACAACCCACAGAAAGAAAAAAAGGGAGTTTCTTTTCATCTGCCAGTGGGGGGAAAAAAAGGGAAGAGAAAAGCCCCAGGAAAACACAGACTCCTGCCGTGGGTTATATGGAAGGGCTGGAAGGATGGGAAAATCAATGATGGCTGCCACCCAGACCGAGCGAGACCAGAGGCTCCACCTGCAGTGGTGGACAGGAGGAAGTCCCTGTGACTGCAGGCGTGTGGCTCGTGGAGCAGAGACAGACACAGTCTGCTGCCGAAAGGCTCGATAGAACCAAAGGGCTGTAGGAACTCATGGCAGGGCTCTAGAGAGCAGGACTGCTTTCATTTCACCTCCAGTGAGGGGAGACATAATTCACTTTCATGTCCTCAAAACAGATTTCTCTCCCTCTAAAATTTGCCGCGCACTCTTTTCATCCATGTTTTATGAATATGAAGTCAATACTGCACCTAACATTTGTTTTACAAAGTACTATAACCCTTGCCTGTTAAAAAGAACTTCAAACAAGGGTGGTTGTGGAAAACGTTGTCATTTAGGCCACTATAGAACCTTTCAGCGTGACCTTTCCTATGCATCACATGGACCAAGGACAGATAAGCATCATCCCATTTAGGCACACAACAGCCTCAGCACCATGGCCAAGCCAGCAGTAGTGAATGGACCACCCTGGGTCTGTGTCAAATGACTGTTTAAGTCTGGGACACTGCAGAGTCATACAAAAAAAAAACAGTCCTGGCCAATGGCCGTACCTTCTGTCTCAAGGTGTTACAAGAACAAGTTATCAAACGAACTGATCATATCCATCTGGATAATCCATTAGACTGCATGTTGATAGTCATGTGCAAACGGCCTTCTGGCCTACACATAAAGAAGCCGTTAAAAGTGCATTACGGTTTAAATAGTGTTGACAACTGACCAATAGCGGAGGCCAGATACATGCTCCACATCTCTACTGTCCTGCAGACCGTAGCTGCTCACACACAGTAGACTCCGCCCACTGAGCACATCACCTGTCATCCCTCCTTCTTTTGTCCCAGTCACTCATCCCTCTGAAACCTCACCTCCGTCGTCCACTCCTCTTACTCGTCCTCATCCTCCTCTTCTCTTGGCGAGAGAAAGAGAATGTCTCGGTCATCACTAATGCATCATTAAATATTCATCCCTTTGATCGGTTTATCTCCGTACCATCGAGAAAAACAACGAGGGGAAAGGGGGGGTGATGTGCCACATAGTCAGCTTTCTTTGCCGAAAAGGTCAGACGAAGAGGGGAGCGCGGGGAGTGGAAAAAAAGACTCTCAGACGATATTAATAAGTGTTCAGGGGTGTGTGGCGGGAGCTGCTGACCCCTTCGGTAGAGGACCGGCACCTGAATGTCACAGGCTTACCCGAGGCTCAGTGATGTAGCTTAGCAACAGCAGATTTAACCAGCCAACGGATGTGCTGAGAAGGGCATTCTGAAACATTTTTTTCCCCTGCAAGATGGAAGATTTCCCCTCAAGCCAGAGACAGCAGAGCGAGCAGAGGCCTCAGTGCATCAGATCATCGAGGATGAGAATATTCTGTTAAAATTAAGAGCATACATTGTACATAAGTCTGGGGACATACTATGATCTGTTGTAGTGTGAGGTAGAAGTGTAGTTTGTGTTCTATGGTAATATGAGGCGACTGAACAGAGTACCTCGGCATGGGCTATTTAGACTGTGGATAGCTGTTGTTTGCTTTATTGTTTTATTAAAGTGATCTCATAGATGGTAAACCCAGTTTCAGACCACTTCAAAAAGAAAGTGAATCTGTAACTGGAGTTTCAGAGATAGAGAGGGTGAGAGAAAGAGATAGGGAGGGGGAGGGAGAGGGAGAGAGAGAGAGAGAGAGGGAGGAGGAGGAAGAGAAGAGAAAGAGGGGGGAGAGAGATGGGTTGACAATGCTAATACAACATGAGTGACCTACTCATTAATGACTCAAGTGGTTGTGTGGAATATTAGCACATCCAACACTAGGCTGTAATTACACACCCACACTCAGAGATAATTGCCGCGAATCTAATCAGACGCCTTTGGAGCATTCCGCTTTCATCTGCTGCCCGGAAATCGGACTTCTGCTGCATTTGTAAATGAATCAAACTCCGACTAGCGTGTCCTACTCTGATCGTTGTAATTACCATTAAACAAACATGCACCCTCCCACACCAGAGGCACACCAGGGTGCGCCGTTAAACACACACCCTCTCTCACACACACACACACACACCAGCAGTGGCTCAATCACTCCACTGGTTGTCCATTGTCCCCTACGCCATCTGAAAGTGCATGGCACAAGGCTGTAAATCAGGAGCGTAGACTACTGGGAGTAATATTAGACTAATTGGTGAAACTGTGTGTGGGTGTAGGACAGCGAAGCCATAGCCTTAAGCGGCAAGGATTAAACTCGCATGGCTCACCAGTTAGAGTAGACAAACATGAGCAACATCTAGCTGGAGCACTGCTCATGTCTATCCTTATGTTTCCTTCGGTGGATGTAATGTCCAGAGTCTGGTTAGGTTACCACAGTGTATTCCTTACCCCGTTTAAATATGCCCCCTAATCAAGTAGTAAAGGTCTGCCAACATGCCCCAGCTGCAATTAATGGTGAATATGTATGACTTTTTGGGAATATCTTCCTTCTGCCCTTTTTGAAGCTCTCTCAGACTTCTTGACAGTTCTGATGTGCTTATGAGGGTTAAACATTTAGGTATCTAATGAGGTTTAATCGCAGGTAGAGTACCGTGGAACGATTTGATTAAAGGGTGATTTGTTTCGCATTCACATTTTTTTTCCACTCACCTCATCATCTTATTTCCTTGAGTAAATGAATTATCTGCATCATTGGAGATTAGTTCCAGCTCCAGCGAGTCGCAGCTGTTCACCAGTGCTAATCTGAGTGATAATATGAGGAGGGACAATTAAGGGTAAGAAACGACAGCAGAACACGTCCCATTTTAAAAAACTATTCAGAATTAAATTCGGACACCTTTAGGGTAGAGTAATGATTGAAGTATAGTCCTCAACACGCAAATAAAGTAGGGCCATTAAAGTTAAAAATAAACACCACCGTCTGAAAACGTGATCACACCCATCTGCCACTCTGCACTGCTATTCCCTGTTTTCTGTCTGCCAATCAGGTCTCTGGATTTACAGACCACTTACTTGTGCTTTC
>NC_045165.1:5919707-5927506 GCF_900700415.2 Clupea harengus
CAAGCTTGACAGATATGGCACATTTAAAAAGCAGAACAAAAAAGTATTTGGAAAACAATTTGAATGATTTTTTCAAAAGGTCGTCTAATCCGTCACGTGGCCTGGCATGTTATGCGTGCTATGTGTTCCGTGGGGTTGAACAGAGCCTTGGTTGGAAGACAA
Organism: Clupea harengus; assembly: GCF_900700415.2. Lineage (NCBI taxonomy): Eukaryota > Metazoa > Chordata > Actinopteri > Clupeiformes > Clupeidae > Clupea > Clupea harengus. The sequence goes on from NC_045165.1 coordinate 5,919,870, forward strand.
AGCGTATAAGAAAACTAATGCCTGAAGTGCAACAACCACCACTCATTTCCCATCCTTCTAAAGCTGCCCCACCAAAGGCTCTGCTAATTGACCACTGCCTTTAACAAGAAGGGCAATAGCGCGTCCTAAGCCAAGTGCATGCAAGGCCGACTAACGTCCAAAGAGGCTTAAAAGTGCCGACTGAAGCCTTTTACCCACTGAGCTTATGCTGCTTTCAATTGATGATTAGTAGACAATCTGATGATTAATACACAAAACACTGACAATTGATGTTTAGCGAAGAAAAACCTTGACCCAGATATTTTTCCCCTTTAAAATATTAAGTCTAGGGCTGATCGACGACAATTCATCTTCAGCTGTTTTTTTAAGTTCAACCTAATATAACGAGCACTGCAGCGACCCACCGTCTTTTCTGTGAGTGGATAATTGGCAGCTGTAGACGAAGGAAAGAATAAATATATAACTAAACGAGGACAGAGAGAGAGAGAGAGAAAGGGGGTGTGTCGTTGCCACAGTCCTGCGATTTAAAAAGCCTGGCATTAATCCCTTGTTCAAGAAAGAGTCTCGTTAGGGTGTCTGCGGTAATGTTCTCATTAGCATGGCGGAGTTCGTTACACGAGTGTATGGTGATTAAAAGCTCAACAAGCTTCAATTAAACAACCTTCAGTTAAAGTGTGCACAATTAAAGAGCGTCACTGGAGCAAAAGAGTAGGCACAGCTGGAGGCCGCCACACACACTCACACACACACAGTGGATGTGGACAGGCCTTATGAAGACACACACACACAAACGTCCAGTCACACACACACACACACACACACACACGCATACATACTCAAACCCACACGCACACACACCAGCAGATACACCATGTGTCACCTGATCGTGGATCACCCAACACACCCACGTAAACACGCCTCGGATGGGACTGTAGAACAGTTCTTGTATGTAGTCCCTCTATCTTGCCCTCGCCTGCACTCACGCACGTATGCACACACACACACACACACACACAAATATATAAAGGATGCTGCTGAGGAGTGCTGACAAACAATAGTGTTTTCATAGAGATAACACAGAGATGATCTCCTTCTATGGATTAAGTGCAAACGTTATCAACCTTCAGCACTAGACCATAGAAAGGCCCACTGAACCGTCGATGAGAGGCCCTTACCGACGCCACAAATGAAGACAGAGTGCACAGCACTGGCTGTGTTATGTGTGCGGTCACACGAAGGCTTTAAAAACTTTGCCAAGAGGTCTCTCCACCGAGACGCAATCTCTTGTGTTAGCACAGTTATGGACCTAACAATTATAAATTACAAATATCTCTTTCATTTTTTTTTTATATATATATATATTATTTATTTATTTATTTTTTAATATCTCTTTAATTAACGTCAACCCAAAAGAGGACAGGCTCACCTTTAGAGGTCTATATGAGCGCATAATGGTTTTGAGACATGGGATGGATATAGTTAGGGATGGTGTAAAGGTTCCATTAGTGTTGAGCTAGCTGCAATGTACCATGTGTTGCCTTATATGAGGACAAATCTTCTCCTTGTGTGGACAAATAGGATCTTTAGGATCTCTTCTATTTGATTTGAGGTTGTAGGTTGATTTAGTAGTGCAGTGGGGACCTTGTGTGGCCCAATATGATCTACACAATTCTATTTTATTTGAATTCTATTCTATTGCAGGTTTATTAAGCAGTGCAGTGGGTTCATCTGAGTTCTAGATGAGGCGGTGCTCACCACAGCGACAGGAGCCCAGCTCCTGCTGCACCAGCTCCAGTTTGCTTTGGCAGCAGTGGCAGCGTCGGCGGTTCTTCTGCTTGGGCCCGCGGGGCGCTGCTGTGGTCTCGTCCGGGGTGGCGGGCGAAGGGGAGGAGGAGGAGGAGGGTGAGGGTGAAGCCACACGCGCCCGCTTCTCTGGGGACTCCTCGCTCTGAGAGCCCGAGGCTGGTGGAGAGAGAGAGAGAGAGAGACAGAGAGAGTGAGTGAATTCACACACACACACAGAGATCACACACACACACACACACACACACACAGATCACATACATACACACAGGAAAACATGCGCACTCATAATTATTCTCCCCCTCTGTGTGAATGTGTAGTAATTGCAGTGCTACACAGAGGTAAGCACATCTACTGTGAACAGCACTTGCATGGCCAAACTCATTCACATATAAAAGCTACAAACACTCCCTAAAGGGAACCCATGAGAGTTGTTTTTTCATTCTTGTTTAAAGACGGCATTTATACAATTATTAAAAAACTGTTCTTGCTGTAAGCATTTGATCTCATTTGCCCAATTCATTTTCAACTGTGCTCCAAATGCTTGTTAAATAAAGTACAATAAGCAAAAATGCATCTAAACTGATTTATGGAAAAACCCATTGGGTGAAACTAGTGGCTGGGGGGGGGGGGGGGGTCATTTACAACTGCCATTACCACATACATTTGATTTTGCCACACAAAGGAATCTGGATTAAAATGTATGTATGTACTAAACATTCCAGAGACCAGCTTTGAAGAGTACCGGCGGTCTTTTAATTATATTGAGTAACCCTAGCAGTTACATTTACTGTAAGTGCTTCCTCTTAAGATAGGAATCAGTATCTGAATCAGAAGTTTGACAAAACCAGGGGGCTCCCGACACTATCTAGCTCAAAGGAAATGTCAACGGCCTCCTCACAGCAGTCTATCGGCACTCAGTGAAGAGAAAATAAGGGAAATCTGCTCTCAAACGACAATTAGACTACTACAATTACAACACGAGAGCACTTGTGCTTACTGGAAGCATTTTGTTCTTTTAATCCTCTCTGCTGGTAATTGACTTCATAGCATGCCTTTTTATTTAATAACCAGCTACCATTCTCAGAGGTAATGCATTAGAAATGAAGAAATGGTAGGGAATTTTCACACTGGCAACAGCCCAAACCCACTCACTGTGTTGTATGTAAATAGTAGGATTAAAAAAAGTAAAGAATCCTTTTCCACGCTGCTGCCTTCTGAAAACTAAACACTTGTACTGATTTTTAAAACCCACTGAATGCACCCAGCCTGGGCCCTGCAGTCATCCACCCCACCTTGAACACACTGACGTTAACGGACACAGGTCCAATCAGCCACACACACACACACACACACACACACACACACACACACACACACACACACACACACACACACACACACACACGCGCGCACACACACACACAAGTAGCAGAACAGAGTCACATACGGGAGTCGCAAGGTCGTTTCGTGGGAGTGGACAGAGTGGTGTGGCCTGCGTCTGTGCTTGAGGCTTCTGCAACACAGACAGAGAAGGGGGTTAGGGACAGACGACAGGAGAGAACAGAACAGGCAGAGAAGACGAGCCTTTCGTGCACATTTCTTCTCTAATCAGATATACATTTCATCAGAATCAAAAACAAATGACCAGATCATAAATCAAGTACTTTCTTTTTAGATAGTGAGACTTTGGCCTGGTGCTTTATTCGTTTTGTTCTCCATCCAGCGATACGATGTCGGCCACGGCTCTTCAAGAGGGCCTATTCTGCTAATGTTCAATGTCACTTCAAGAGTGCCTATTCTGCTCATTCTCAATGTTCAGGATTCGATTTTTGGGGGGGGTATCTACTAGAACGGATTTACATGCTTCAATGTTCCAAAAACACATTTATTTTTCTCATATTGTACATCTCTATACACCCTCTTTTAGAGCTCTACAAACGGCCTGCGAGTTTCTGCAGTGGAAAAGCGCCCACTGATAATGATCTTCCCCCAGTCAGCCTCTATTACGGCCAAAAAAACAAAAAAAATGATGCCGGAGAATTATGTGACTCAGACTCCAAAGAGTCACTTAAGCTACGTCTCTAGTAAACTTCACCCGCCCAGGCAGAGAATTATCATACCGCTCTCTCACGCTCTCTATCTCCCCTCTCTGCAGAGGTAGTCAGCAGGCTGCTAAGTCCTGGTAAATGGCTCTGTTTTCTGCCGTAGAGGGATGGGGGGGAAAGTATATAACAAGCGGGACTCCTTCCATCTCTGAAAGACTTCAGCCGAAGCTTCATTCCATCGAGGAGTACAGTACAGAGTAGGACTGGAGGAACTTATGAAAAGGGGGGAGGGTAGGGGGTAGCTCACTCTCCATGACAACCCAAAGGTGCTCTGAGGAGGGTAAATCTGGAGAATCTAATCTCTGTGGGATACGGTATTAGCGTCACACACACAGTAAAAAAAAGGTTGGTGTCACCAAACAGCAGTCATTAGTCCTGATTTAGTCTGAACCGGAGTACATTCCTAAAACATTGCTTCTGTCTAGACTTCTCAGACACCCTAAAGACAGTGAAAGCGCTGCTTCCATCTGTAAAAACCAACTACCATTTTTGGGAAAATGTGATACTGATTCATTTTCATCAGTAAAAGCTCCACTATTGTTGCTATAGTGATTTATCAAAACAGTTTAAAAGCTTCTTCTTGTTTTGCAGTCCAAAAGCTGAGGCAGGTCAAATCACTTAGGCAGCTGCCCTCTCTATTGGCAAACACCTAATTGTTCCCTAATGCTACGGAATGGGAATAAACCCTACGGCAAGAAATCTACGGAAAAATAGTCCTTGGCAACAATAGAGATACGCAGAAAATAAAATCCCAGACCAATAATATTTAAACTATTGGTACGGAAGCGGAATTCTGCGGCAATAGCGCACTAACTATAGTTCCGGTTCCGTAGCCGTAGTCGGTGCCTAGAATATTACAGAGGGGAACATTAGAGGGAATTACAGATTTGTTTGGGCATGCTTTATCTCTTTACAGTTGAACAGGAGAGAATTCCTCTGGAGAGGAAACAATGAGAGCTAAGCCACCGGCATTTGACTTATTAAATAATACCTGAAAATAAACCCAGATTCTCATCTCAAACCTGTCCTGTTGCAAATGTAAAAGTGGGTAAAGTGTTTGTTTTCATTGCTTTATTTTTAAACTACATCCTTGTCTTCGGTGTTGATGGGGGAAACAACTGATCCCTCAATCCCACCAAACCAAGACATAGAACAATTTTGATCATTGATATTTAATCCAGAACACAACGATGTTCATTAACAGATACTAAGGGATTAAATATCACGGCACAACCGTAGAAAGCAGGGAGGCATTAGGATGGATTCAGGACTAGACTGTCAGACACACAAACAATGTTCTTCAAACAGACAAGGTATTTTTAACCACAGTGCTACAAATTCTCTGCCAAGCCTGGCATCCATACACCTTGCCTGGACCCCAGGAAGAATAGTCTCCACTACGGTGTAGACTAATGGGGATACTTAATACACATAAACATAAACCTTGAACAGCATCTCTGAAGCAGTGCAGACCACTGGGTGGACATTAGCATTAGGCATGCTAGCGTAGCTATGTCAGTTATCGGACAGTGTCAAACATCGGCCATTCTGTTAAACAATCAAAACGCTAAATTTAATAATGGATTAATAATCTATATGCTCAGTTTAATAATGGATTGACATGACAACGCGAACGTTTGCCGATAACACACGCAGTCCGATAATTAGTTATATATAGTATAACGATAATAGTTACGATAGGGCCATTGTCTAGAACACATCAACCACTATTCACCTTCCTGTACAGGGAGGGGTGTGGCTCCTGAGTCTTCTTGTGAGGGCGCCTCAGTGCTGGCCGGTGTCAACAGCAGGGATTGGCTACCGCTGCTGTTCGTCTCGCTACAGAAGACCGCTGACTGGTTATTGCTAGTGCTGGGCTCGGGCTCTGGGGGACAGTCTTCGTCTGGCTGCTTCTCGTGGATGTCTGGAGAGGGACAGAGAGAGAGGAGGAAACCCAGGGAGAAAGAAAGAAAGAAAGAAAGAAAGAAAGAAAGAGGGGGGCAGGGTGTACATATATACAGGGAGGGAGGGAGGGAGGGAAAGAGGGAGAGAGAGAGAGAGAGAGAGAGAGAGAAAGAGAGAAAGAGACTGTGAGAACAGTGACAGGGGAAATGTGATGCAGCCAACCTCAAGCTGAAAGGAGCAGGTCTGCTCTCCTATAGCCCATTTGTTTACATATTACTCACCGTTCAGAGACTCAGCAGCCTTCACACAGACAGAAATAAGCTACCTCCTGAGCAAACACTAAAAGGCACACAAACACCCACACACTCGTAGAAAATTACCCAGCAAAGGATGGGGAACTCTGGCATACTGTGGTCAAATGAGAGAATTTCAGTGTTTACCTGCACAACCTGTTAAATAACTTAATAGGCCATCACAGTAGATCAAAACAAGCATTAAACCCAAACTGCTACTGCTAAATCTCTTTTAGCTCCAGACATCAATTTAGCTTAGACATCATTTGGAGTATGCGCCACACTTGGCACAGCAAACAGTGGGAGCACAAGCTATATTTGCCCCGGATGTATTTTGGAGTTATGAGATCAATGCTTTAGATGGCATCAGCTGTTTGTCAAAAGGGCTGCAATGGTGCAGCACTTCATAATTGTATTTGTTTTATGACTAGGGCTGAACGATTAATTGCATTTGCGATTTAATCGCGATATGATAGAACGCGATTTTCTAACCGCAACGTTCGTGATTAAAAAACGTGGTCTAAAAAAAAAAAAAAAAAAAAAATTGAATTTTTTTTTTTTTTTTTTTTAAGATGGTACATTTTGCACACAGTGTTTAAAAAGTGCATGCCTAGTGTTTATACTTAAAATGACTTTTTTTAAATTACTTAAATGCACAGTGGCAAAGCCACCGATTTGTTGTTCTTGTTTCTGTAATGAGCAGTTAAATAAAAATGTAAAATGTGGGATAGAATATTTTACACTAAATGTATTGTATATTGTGTTGGTCATATTTAAATCATTCATTACGTTTTGTTGGGGAAAAAAAAGAGGATAAAAAAAAAATCGCATATTAAATCGCAATCGCAATATTTTGGTAAAAAATCGCAATTAGATTATTTTCCCAAATCGTTCAGCCCTATTTATGACCATGACTTCTTACAGGTTAAATTGCCCTTTGGATTCAGATATATCTCCATTCTCCCACACAAGCTGGTTTTGACACACATTTAACTTTTCGCTCAGTGAAAATATCCTTAAATACTGTAATTAAGCTGTTAAAGATATCCTCTTGTTCAGAACAGAAACAGAGATGTTCTGAATGACACGCTTTTAGAGGTTAAATATTAAGACAAATGGACCAGCTGGCATGTCAAACTAGAAGTGTCCCTGGCAGCAACCCAAATAGTCCTGTGCAATGCTTACCTGAGAAGCATTTTGAGCAGAGGTTCATGGTTTTGCTGGATCTGTGGAAAGAAAGCAAGATTAGCTGAGCACTTAACAAGCAAAAAGCACACAGTTTTGTCCCCTCTAGACCAGCCTTGAGATCACTGTTGATTTTTTAAACCAAGGACGACTAAGAGCAACTTATGAACGTGTTAAGTGTCTTGTGTTCATTCGTGACGAATAAATCCCTTTTTCCAGTGGGCGTGACATGACAATTTGGCTGCATGTTGGCTCTCTCCTGGAGCCTTCGAAGTGGCTGGAGTACCACGGCCTTGTTTCTGCACTGCTCCAGTAGCACACAAGGATTAGGCTAGCTCTGTTT
>NC_045165.1:5927731-5947230 GCF_900700415.2 Clupea harengus
CAATGGAAAGTTTTTAAAACGTGCGATGCTTAAATGTTCGAACAGCTGACGATATATTACGTTAGGCCTTCGTAAGCCTATTCGGTCTTGTTGATTAGGCAGTTTGTCAAGACATGCCTTCGGTTAGTGGCCTGTTAATGTCATGTCTGAGAAGAACGCGGAATAGCCTTCAGGTGTGTCTCCACGACAGTGAAGTGAAAGTAAAATGTAGGATATGTAAGAAATGAATAGTAATCTGTATATGAGACTTATGTCTGTCAGCAACAAATTGTTCGAATCGAAATATATTATTAATGTTTGTTACATTTTTTGCCATTTATTAATGTGTGTCGTAGATGTTCTAACTCCCGAGGGTTTGACTTAATGGCGACCTAGTTCAACAACAGTTTTACTCATGGAGTCATCCTTAAAGAGGGGTAGGTACCCACCCTTACCTTGATTTTCAGCTTGACAATACTGTAGTGAGGAGCGAAATCATGGCTACTGTTGGCATTTCCCACACCATTTATAAAGGACTGAAGGACAAATGACACATAATGGCAAGCAGGCAGGGATCTTAGACCCATAACACAGACCCGTTATCCGACTGTGATTGTAAAAGTAGTGGATAGGCCACACTGGCACAGCACTGGACAGTGGTAAAATTAATGTTGTGTCATTACACTTTTAAATGAATTTGTCTTGTGTTGTAAGTCATTAACATAGCTGAATGTTGTTTATCCAGCTTTGTGAAACATAACCATGAGTAATCATGTAATTAAGAGCCTATTTCTGAACGATTTCAAGCAGTTTGCCCTAAGGCTGATCCATTAGGCCTACTTTAATTTCATTCAGTTCATACCCCGACCTCTTCCCCTATACTTTAAGACACCCTGAATGGTTTATGAGGCATTCCAAAGACTAAAACAATGCTCCTGTATCTACTAATGAGAAGATTGGATAAAAACCGAATGGGTCGTGTTTCACTACCTGACTGTATCTTATGGAGAGTAGCTCATAGAGGGGTTTTAGTAAGGGATGTGACTGTCTCTAGTGCTGCTGTTTGTTAGGTCTGCTTTCTGTTTGAAGCCTTGACAGGAGAGGACCCGGAAGAGGCTGCAAGTGGCTTCTCTCCTGAAGCTCAGGATGGGAAAATTGTAGCTCAGGGTGGAAGCCATGTCTCAATTCCATCTGTGACCAGCAATACAGTTCAGGGAAACATCATCAACTCAAACATTCATCATCATTATCATGGTAAGAAAAACACATTGGATTAAACTGTGGTTTGAGTGTTAATGTAGAAGACATGTTTCATCTGCAGTGCTGATGCACACACACACTCACTCACTCACTCACACACACACACACATACACACACACTCACACACACACACACACACACAGACACACACACACACACTGTTCTAGACAGTAAGCAGCATGCAAACCATGAGTAGGAGTACGAGAGAACATCCTCTCCAACCCAGTAGTGTCTCTGGTCCAGCCCAGAAATGTATTTTTGTAAAAAATGTTCCAGTGGATGTCCACCTCATCCTCTTCATCCAAATTCATCTTCTTTATTCCCTGAAGGTCTTGGTGTTTCTGCTCTGGCAACACCAACACAGGACCCTGGTAAATTCAGATTTTATTAAATTACTATTTCATCATTATATTAAATAGGGATGCACGATATTGAATTTTAGCCGATTTCCGATATGCCGATATTTACAATCTCATTTTGGCCGATTGCCGATGCCGATACCGATATATACACCTCTGCTTTTTAATTATTGAAAAGTCTCTCCTGTACTAGAATGAATCTGTTATTATGATAGGGTATTGCTGTAGATACGGGACATTAAAAACTTGATTTGTATCATTTTAGAAATAGACATTCACTCATGAAACTATTGAAATGATTTCAAATATGGCAGATTTATTTATATTTTCACGTCACAATTTTCATACTTGAACAGTACCAACTTGAACAACTACACTCTGGAAATGCAACTTGGCTAACTTGACAAGCTAACCTTGGTTAACTGACTTACAGTTTAATAACATCCCTTCTAGGATTTCTAGACTAATCTATGTAAGGTTATTGCCAAGTTAGCTATATAAATTCCATCAATGCAAAAGTAAGCCATGTACAGATAGCGTGGGCTCGTGACATAACGTTTCACATCCCGTCAAATGAGATCATCAACTTCGCTGGTGTCACGTAGCATGCAAGCTAACTAGCTAGTGTTGTCTAGCTAACTAGCAACTTATTAACTTCTATTAGCGCGCGACAGGTAATGTTGCAAAGTGTTGCACGCGGGTGGTCTGCATCTATGCATGCAACCTACGTTACGGCCAAGCTGTCGTCTCCTCTTCCATCTCCTGAAAAGTTTCCTGACAAATAACATGTCAACATCCTCTGATACTGTGAAGGACTGCCACACAGCCGACGTGTTGAATTACGTTGTTGGCGCTCATAGTAACCAAAACATTTGCTTCGCGTGCGCATAATTTGAACGTCACTTTATCGGCCAGGTACATCGGCAGAAATGTTCATATCTGCAGATAGCGATAATTAAGTTTTTAAGCTTTTATCTGCAGATACCGATGTCGTGCCGATATTATCGTGCATCCCTAATATTAAATTAAAACGGAAACATAATTTAAAATAATAGTCAATGTTGTGTGTAAAATTGTTCTTTTGTAGATCATACCTCCAAAATAAATAAATACAAGACATCCATCTGCTCCACATATAAAAAAGTGAAGGAGTATAACTCTGGACCTGGTGAGAATGTGCTGCTGGATGACCGCTACACTGAGCTGCTGATAGTTGAGAGAAACAGAAAGCAGAGAGAAAGAGAGGAGGAGATCTGTTTTAGAGGAAAACATCACCAGCAGGTCTTAAAAACCAGGGCCTGTGAAGCGTACAGCAGAATCCCTGTTGACCAGTTGTTCAAACCCGATAAAGGTCGAGATGTTCCAAAGGCAGTCATCCTCCAGGGCCACTATGGACATGGCAAATCTTTCACTGCTCAGAAGATCATGTACGACTGGGCCTCAGGAAAAGTATTCAAAGACCTGTTCCACCTTGTTCTTCACCTTAAATGCACAGACCTTAATGGAATCTCAGAGGCACACAGTCTGGTGGATCTCCTGAGCGACTGTCCAGACTTCACCAGTGAGACAGCAGAGGTGCTGAAGGACTCAAAAATGAAAGTGCTCTTCCTCATTGATGGCTTTGATGAGCTCAAGTTCTCATTTGAGAAAACTAGCACAGTGCCACCTAAAGACCCTTTCAGAGAAGCTCCTGTTGAGGCCACTCTGAGCGCTCTGCTGAAGGGGCGTCTCCTGCCTAAGTGCTGCCTGCTGGTCACCACCAGACCCACTGCTTCAGACAAACTGAGCAAGCTGCTCAGTGATTCTCAGCGTTTCGCTGATATCCTAGGCTTCACTGAGGAGGGGGTGAAGGAGTACTTCGAGAGGTTTTTCAAAGAAGAGCTGGTAGCAAAGAAAGCATTTGACTGTGTGAGGACCAACGAGACTTTGTACACTGCCTGCTTCATCCCCGTCATCTGCTGGATCACCTGCACAGTTTTCAGGGAGCAAGAAGAAGAAGGCATGGACATCACTAAGGAACTAGAAACAACCACCTCTATTTTTGTGCACTTTGTGTCCATTCTGCTGAAGCATCACTGCCAGGGTTTGAGTCAGCCTGAAACACTGCTGAGGAGCCTGGGCCAGCTGGCAGAGAGAAGGTTACAGGAACATCAGGTCCTGTTTGATGAGAAGAGTTTGTCTGAGGCTTTCCCTGATCCATCACAAGCAACCAAATACAATCCTTTCCTCTGCAATTTCTTGCTAGGGAAGAAAACAAAACAGGAAAGAATGTACAGTTTCATGCATCTGAGCTTCCAGGAGTTCTTCACTGCTCTCCAGTACCTGATGATGGAGAATGAGGAAGAGGCACTTGAAAAACTACGAGAGTTGTTTAAAAACGTTGAACGTTTTAAACCTGTTATTCAATTCCTTTTTGGGCTTTCAAATGGAAAAATTGACCCACACCTGAAAAAGCAGTCCAGGCCATCCATTAAAGCTTATCTGAAGAAGTGGCTTCTAAGCGTTTTGGAAAATCACAGAATGCATCAAGAGGGTATGCTGCATCTACTTCATTGTCTCTATGAGCTCCATGAGGAGGAGTTTGTAAGGGAAGCCATGGGAGTCTGGGGTGAGATGAAGTTTGACCGCATTCCCCTGACGAGGACAGACTGCTGGGTGCTGCTGTACTGCCTGCAGTGTTGCCCAATCATCAGAGGCCTGAAGCTCTATTACTGCAACATAACAGCAGAGAAGCTGAGGATGCTGCAGCCTGCACTGAGCAGGTGTGAGGAGCTGGGGTGAGTGTAATTCTGAAGAGAGTAATGTGTCTTCAGATTGCATAAGATATGGTGATATCAGATGACCAAGATTATTTTAATATTCTACAAATAGCTGGATATTTTCACATAGCACTAAAACACCTTGCAATCATTTCACCACAAATATAGCTTTTATTGTGAGTGGCTATTAGGGGCGGACTGGGGGGGAAAAGTGGCCCGGGAGATACTGTCAGACCGGCCCACTCAATACAATAATAATCATAATAATAATAATAAACTTTATTTATATAGCACCAAGGCGCGCTGCCCAATCAATGCATCGCACATATCGACCGGTCAGTGGCCTTCTTGGAAAAATACCCCTACACTTACCATTATTTTGGATGATTACAAAGAAATTACATCATATATGTTTTTGTTTTATAACATTTGGATCCACCAATTTGCCTGGATGGACACATGGAATAAAATGATACTGGCTATTGTAACACTCCAAGGTAGGTATAGTTTGCTAGATGAATATGCTTAACTCTGGGCTAGTATCAGATGGTTATACATATAACTACAGAGCCTTAAGGAATGAATGTCCACACAATAAAGAAACTGGAATCAGAGGGTAGAATTAGTATGAACTATATTGTAGAAATGAACAGAATAGAACATACGATGGGCTGTGAACATCAGTCGTATCAGTAGTGTTGCATGCTGGGTGTGTGATTGTGTGTGTGTGTAGGGGTGTTGAAAGTGCATAACAAAACAATAAGTTAAGTAACAGAACCTAAACTAACTCTGCTGGCCCGGGTGCATTATAGTCACATGGTAATAAAAAACAATATCAGTATACTCATGTGTTATTATTACCTCACTATCGAATCTAGATAACATATTAACATTGTTTATAATGTTAGTGTCGTGTGTAACACGGTGATTTTAGCATAACAAGCTAGCTGGTCAACTTATTTGACATAAGTTATTAGAAATTATAAGATTGCCCTCTTTACAACTACCACCATGGATAGCTTGCTCATCGATTGTTAACAAGTGACTACGGCTAACATGTTAAATGAGATAATCTCGATGATGACAACAGCGCCAGCTTGCTGATTTTACCAGATCATAACGGTCTCAATTTTGGACATTTATCTACCTAACGTTAGCTAGGCTAGCTTGTAGGGAACGTTACCTCATCTTTGAAAAGCAAGCTAACATTGGCCAAGTCAACGCCACAACTTACTTTCGTATCACTGTCACCAGTCGGTGGTTTCCCAAATAAATCAGAGATTTTTTAATATTTTGATGCACCTTCCTCCTGACATCTTTTCTTTTTCTCCATTTACGTTTAGCTGCCAATGACATGCTCTCACTGTCAAAAACGACTTAGTAGGCGCACGAGAACGTACGTTCAATTTAAGAATCCTCACCCTCAATCCGCACATCTGAGAACACTTCGGCTATGTAAGAACCCATTTCCAGGTGTTCATGAGTCAGGCGGAGATCTTTTCTTACGTTGGTGTAAGAACACATTTCAGAAGACACTTCAGAAAATTTTCAAAAAATAGGCACCATGAGTGTGAATACAGATCGCGAGCAGTAGTATAAATGTCAGTCAGTGATTTTTGACGATTATAGATATTAGAGTAAATTATGCGTGTTCTGTGAAGCCTAGAATATAGTCAGTGCCGGCGAAATGAAAGGGAGGGCCGGTTGGTGATGGAAGAGGGCCGGTATTTTGGACCACCCCAACCCCTCCGGCCCACCGGGGATTCCCCTGGTATTCCCGATGGCCAGTCCGCCCCTGGTGGCTACAATACAAGAGGTGATTGAAGGGAACAAAAAGTAAATTCTGTCATCAGAATCAAGTGCCAGATAGACCTTTTATGCAACTTAGTATTGAGTATTGTTTTAACATTCACCATAAATGCTTATACAAACTGTATGTCTCCTAAGTAAACCACACACAAATACACAATATCAAAGGTCCTCTGTGGTTTTGTCAGGTTGTGGGCAGGTGTTAGTAGGAACCCCACCCTTGCTCCTGTCAGTTTATGACAGCATGCAGTACCACAATTTCAGTGAGTCTGCTACCTATTTTAAACATATTCAGTACAAAATGTCACACCAGCCAGTGGATTTGGATGTGAGTAATCTACTCATGTGGAAACATCTGGCCATCAGTGTTGCACTGCCGTGCTGCGGTCTGTTTGTGAGAGAGCTGATCTGTTGTGGTTGAATGGTCTGATGGCTGTCTTCATGTTGTTGAAAGGTTAACTGTGGAGAGCCTGTCAGATGCTGATGTTGGTGTCCTGATCTCAGCTCTAGGGGAGGGAAAGAACCTGACTAAACTGAGGTAATCATTTTACATTTGTGTTTTTTGATCATATAGAACTTGTACAACTTCTATGTTTTCAACTCTACATTAGGTAGAGCAAATATAGTGTGTTCCTTGTGTTATATGCTTGTTGTCTTCCCTTCTGTTTGTGCCGTCCAGGATTGAATCCAGTTTCTACCCAGTTTAGCTTTGCAGTTTTGGGGAGTAACGTTAACAAATCTGCCATCCTGTCTTCCTTAGACATAGTTGATCTTAATAACAAACGGGTCAGGGTTAATTAAAGTAAAGAGAACATGAATACACATGTATAATGTGTGAGTGCATTATAAAGAGACTAGAAGAGAGAGATTGACATTGGTCTGTATGTTCTCATTCACAGTGTGGTAGAGAGCAGCCTCTCACCTGAGAGTGTGAAGGAAGTCCTCAGTGCTCTCTCCAAGCAAAAGTCTGTGGGTAAAGTCCGTCTGTCTTTGACGACCATCACTGTCCCCACCGCAGCCCTGTGCTTGGACTTCATTCAGAACGCAGAGACGTGCCGTCACCTGGAGTAAGAAGAGCAAGATTGCTCAAATTAACTGATTATCATAGCAGTCAAGGTTGATTGATTGATTAAATGCAATGTGCTGAACTGATATGTATATGTGTGTGTGTGTGTGAACTGAATGGTGTATGTCATGTGTTGTCATGCGTGATATTATTCCGTTCACTATATAGCCCCGATGCGCATGTACGCACCTTCACTTTCTGATTACACTAAAGGGATGCTCCTGCATGTGCTGAATAAAGAGCCATTCATTGTTGAACACAGTGACTAATTAGTCCTGTTATTCGTCTCGGCGAGAAACGCCACAGTATATTCCTATCTTTTGGGTGTGCACTCTGATAGGCGAGAACCAATTAACTCTGTGTTTGTTTTCTGATTTGTTAGTCCACATTGACACTGTGCTCTGATTGGCAGGCTTAAGGATAATTCAAGGCCACCATCCTCCCTCTCTGTGAACAAAGACTCCAGTGTACTCAGGTGAAACCTCCCTTGATGAGAAGCTTCACTATCTGTGTTAATGGTGTTGTATATAAACGTTACATGTTGCACCTGAAGAGTGAGCATTGTTATCTGTAAAATACAAAACTAAGCCCTCGTGTGCCTGTGTTTCAGGCTGGATGTGAATTCACCATTTTCTACCACAAGATCACCTGCTTCACTTACCCTGTCACAATCCAGCGGCAGCTTTACCGACTTCATCCACGTGTTTTGCGATGTCACAGGTTTAAGAGCAAAGTAAGATCAAATATTCCAAAAACACATTTGACACACATGAGTGTCTGGTATTATTCAGTCATGTTTTTTGTGTGTTTGTGTGTTTGTCCACATAGGTCTCCAGATGACTGTACGATTGTTCTTGAGTCCTTCACTGACTGGAGACTCCAGACTCTGCCTGGTCTGGAGAAGGTGGAGTTGAAGGTGAGCTTCCTGACTGAGAGCTGGGCCCACTGGATCCTCAACCTCATCCACATGTGCCCCACTCTGGAGGAAGTAGAGTAAGGGATACATCATCTTCTGTTTCTGTATGTAGTTTCTTTGCATGGAGGGGTAGTGTATATGGACACATTGTAAAGGACTGTGTGTGTGTGGGTGTGTGTGTAAGAGAGAGAGAGGGAAATATTTAATAAAAAATAAAAAAACAGATATTGTACCTAAAGACATGTATTATTATGTTTGAAATCATTTACTTAGGCACCACTGCTTTGAAACAGTGAACCAAACAGATATTGTGAGTGAGAAAGAGAGTTTGTGTGTTGCAAGATCTTTGACAGACCAAAGAAGTATATTTTTATTGTAGGTTACGAGCTTCATTGAGCTTGTATTGGGATGGTCTCTTATTGGAGGAGGGGATCAGCCTTCTGCAGGAGTCCTATAAGCGTCCAGATTGCACTGTGATCCTCACTGGGTGTGTACTTCTACTGATTGACCTGTCTGTCTGACTCTTGATCTGTCTATCTGTTGGCCACTGTCTAATTGTTGATTAGAAAGCATATTACCCTCCCTGCACACACACACACACTGCCAGAGAAATGTAAGTGATTGAATGGAACATTGATGTCTTTTAATGCCTTAAAGACATCTTTGATGTTTTATCAGACAGACTTAGTGAATATGGAGTGAAGTGCTCCTGATGGAGAGCTGTAGGCGAGTGTGAGGTTTGTGTAGAGTTGTGATGTTTGTGTAGAGTTGTGATGTTTGTGTGTGTTTTATCCTTAAAGCTGTAGGAGTGTGTGAGGTTTGTGTAGAATTGTGATGTTTGTGTGTGTTTTATCCCTAAAGCTGTAGGTGAGTGTGATGTTTGTGTAGAGTTGTGATGTTTCTGTGTGTTTTACCCTTAAAGTTGTAGGTGAGTGTGATGTTTGTGTAGAGTTGGGATGTTTGTGTGTTTTATCCTTAAAGCTGTAGGTGAGTGTGATGTTTGTGTGTTTTATCCTTAAAGCTGTAGGTGAGTGTGATGTTTGTGTGTTTTATCCTTAAAGCTGTTAGCGAGTGTGGGGTTGTGATGAGATCTAATGTGTTTCTGTGTCTCATGTTTTTGTCCATGAAGGTTGAGATGCACTAAACCCAGTGGGAAGTGTGGTGAGGAAAATAACCCCCTACTGCCCTGCAACCAGCGTGTGAAGATCCAAATGAGGGGGCTAATTGTCACTCAGGAGATTCAGGACTATTGAACAGATCTGGAGGAACACTTGCCTTCAGACGAGTGTGCAGCTGGTAGCAATGTAACACCATGCTGGCTAGATGTCAACAAGTAGGCTTACATTATGTGTAGCCTTCTTATGCAGTGTAACTCTAACACAACAAGTAGGCTTACATTATGTGTAGCCTTCTGATGCAGTGTAACTCTAACACAACAAGTAGGCTAACATTATGTGTAGCCTTTTGATGCAGTGTAACTCTAGCACAATAAGTAGGCTAACATTATGTGTAGCCTTTTGATGCAGTGTAATTCTAGCACAACAAGTAGGTTAACATATTCAGAATCAGAATTATTTTATTTGGCCAATTATATTTACACATACAGGAAATGAACTTGGTGTGGTTGGTGCATAGGACATAAAACATATAAACATATTAACAAAATAGCAAGATGAAATAAATGGCAAGAAAAATAAAAGATTAATGTTTTACTAAATAGAATAATAAATAATTTGGGCATGTGCAGGGCTAATGTTAATAATTATGTGTAGCCTTCTGATGCAGTGTAATTTTAGCACAACAAGTAGGCTAACATTATGTGTAGCCTTCTGATGCAGTGTAACTCTAGCACAACAAGTAGGCTAACATTATGTGTAGCCTTCTGGGGGGTATTCGTCGTAGCTCGCTAAACGGTTTAGCGAGCTAATTTTCAGGCTAAGATAAAAAACGCCCCTCTTTTTGGTTCGTGGAAGCAACTTTTGATAAATCACCATAGTTACATATCGATTAGCACTAACCTGCTCCAGGGCAGGCTAACTTAAGTGTAGCTGGATAAGCTTGCCACACCCCCGGAAAAAGGAGGGATCCCATTGACCAAGGACTGATATTAGAGTTAGATTAGCGGAGGGAGAGAGTTCTTTGCGATCGCCAAGATCCATTATTCTTGTATGAGCGCTACCGATTCAGCCGACAAGGAATCATTAATTTACAAGACCTTCTCGAGTCATTTATTGCAAACACCACAGTCGAACATTGACTGTCTTGCGCTTTTTTGCGAGTGGTACATTTTTGTAGTGTCGGTGATGCAGAGAACAAAGCACTCATAATTATATGTGTTATTAGTACAGCATAGCATATCATTATTGAAGAAAATGATTACGGTGGACTCATGATAAGAATAGAGAGAAATACAGCCAATTTATTTTCGCTGCTTCAATTTATTGCATTTGTTATTAATACATTTAGTCATTTAACAGACGCTTTTATTCAAAGCGACTTCCAAGGAAATGTAAAACTAGCAACCATGCAGATTCAAACCGGTAGACGAAACCTCTGAACCAGCTGACACTTGCCGTCAGGGATTCATACATAGATATCACCCTATAAACACCCCAACACACCTTGCTCTCACAGCGATGGTGGTGTTGAATTTTGCCATGATTATGGTCTTGTATTCTTCATAAGCGTTCATGTTCATCTCCTACTCGCCAGCGGAGAAAAAAAGAGCCCTTTTCTTTGAGTTTAGAACAATTATACCGTTAGAAAATCATGGTTTTGGTGATCGACCTTTCCTGCCTTTTGAAGTAGGACGTGCACGCGCAAATGCCATGATAACTTTAGCCTGGTTGAAATTAACCACATGATTAGGATGCGGGTCAGCCGTTAACGAACCGATATTTGCTGTTCTCAATCAGCTCACTAATCTTAACGGGCTAAAAGGCCAATTGATTAACTTAGCTTCAACTCTACGACGAACGTACCCCTGATGCAGTGTAATACTAGCACAACAAGTAGGCTAACATTATGTGTAGCCTTCTGATGCAGTGTAACTCTAGAACAACAATGTGCCACCAGCTGTCAGGATTCTTTTAGATTGTAAGATTTTGTTGATTATATAAGTAAGGTTCATACTTTGAGATCCTCTGGCAGAGGTCTTTTGTCTATTCCAGAGGCCCGTCTGAACGCTGGGCCAGAGCATTTACAGTCAGGGCCCAGAGCCTCTGGAACGATCTGCCTGAGGTTGGCAGAGTCTGTGACTTCCTTAGAGTCCCTTCTTAAAACACACTTTTATAGGAGAGCCTTTCCTGGTATTGCATGAGTTTTAATTTCCTTTGAATTGTCTTTTATTTCTTGAAAAAAAAAGTTTTACTCTGTATTGGTGTACCCAGGGCCGGCGATTGCTATAGGCGAACTAGGCGACTGCCTAGGGCGACAAATGGGTTGGGGGCGCCCTCTAGCGTCGCCCTTGGACCTACTTCCCATTTATCATAGTTAGAATAACAAGCACATAAAAACATGTTTATTAATCATGATCATCCGAGGGCGCCCCTTCAGCCCTACGTTTACTTCAACCTGATTTTTAGATTGAATTGATGGTTATTGTCGATAGGGGGGGCGGTTGCGTTAAGTTACGTTACGTTAGTTATGTGAGGGCTCCTGCACATTGCCAGGGTGGGGTGAGCCGTGAGCGTGTCAGCTACGTGACATTCGCAAAAATGAAGCGGTCAATACCATCTGGAGCACAGGGACGAAAACGAAGAAAGGAAGAAGAGGAAAAGAAAGCCAAGTATAGAGGTAAGTCTTCTCATCTCAGCCATTAAGGTGTCAAATGAAATACATGTAGTATTGTGCATCACCTAATATTGGACGTTCCATTGCTGTCACTTAGGCTAGCTATAGCTAGCTAGCGACTGTTACTTTGCTAATTTGCTACGTAGGCTATTACTAGCAAACGTAACTTCACTGATAACCTACATGGATGTAAATGTCAAAAGACCAGTATCTGGATAACGTATGCTAGTTATGAAAAGTACAGTTGCTGTCTACATTAATTATAAATGGCATAAGTTCTGTTTAGTGACTGTTCACAACTAGCAGGTGCACACACAGTAACCATTTTGGGGATAGTGGTGGTGTTCACCCTTCTGTACAGTTCCTCCCCAGGAATATACTAAACATTTTGTTTATTTTTGTTTTAAATTGGCCAGATGCACTCAGGCAATTTTTGCAGAGGCCGCTGTAGAAAGGACGCCTGATTCGCCTCCCTCTGAACTTTGTAAGTAGCCCACACAACTAGTACTACTGTTGCTGTTTTTGTTATTGTTATTATTATTAGCAATTATTACTTTAATAATCACATCACATTAATACTACTAATTGTAATCAGTAGCCTAGTATTATTTAGCCTTGTGGCAGTAATTGTAATATATCTACTACAAGTTACATGGTCAGATAAAATGTATTTGTACAATGCAACTATGTGGTAGGATGATAGAAATGACCAAATGCAACTGTGTAACGAACAGCATGGATGAACTCTGTGTTTAAATACAGCTGCAGGAGAAGGGACATCCAGTAGTACTCAAGGGGCCAGTAACACACAGGCCAGGAACACACAGCCTGCATCAGGTGAGTCTATTTAATAGTATTTATTCAAGCCACATCCATACTTTAAAGTACAATAGAAACATGTTAGCATGTATTAAATACAATAGCTTGTTTTCTTAAAGAAGTTCAACCACATTCATGATCATTTCACTTATTATATTAAACACCGCTTGTCTGGCTATACAATATGCTTGAATACAGGTGAAGGTGAAGGGACATCCAGGACCACATCAAGCACTCAGGGCACCAGTAAAACTACACTGCCGCCTGCAGACACCTCACCCTCCACAATTCCTGCTATCCAGGGAGAACCTATAGATCCTGCTGACTGGCCAGCTGTGATCCGGTAAGGACAGAGTTAGTTTGCAGAGGACCATACCAGACCAGTCCAGACTTTACATTTCCAAAAAGAGATGATGGGAGAAGCTGCCACCACAACCACTTCTACAGGAAATTAGTAAATGGGGAGAAAATCAAGAGAAGCTGGCTTGTATATTCAAGGAAAAAACAATACTCTGTATTGCTTCTGCTGCAAGCTCTTTTCACAGAAAAATGACCACCTCATTAGGAGTGGCCTAAATGACTGGAAGAATTGTAGTGAGGTATTTGAGATATTTTGTAGAGGTACGTACAGTATCCATAAAAGCACTTTTGTTTGTAGAGGGTATAGTTAGGGTATAGAGGGTCATAATTTTGCTTAAATGTCCTTACAGGTGCTTAAGAGTGTTTTGCATAGTTTATGGAGTTAACTTAATCCTAACTTTGAGTGTGTAATAAATTATTTAAACTAATAAAAAAGAAAATGTTCTGAAACTATTCAGGTGTTTGTTGTCCATGCAACATTTATTGTTGAACTGCAATGTAGAATAGTATAATTATAAGGGGGTGAAAAAACTGCTATGCAAAGTTAAGTGATGTTAAGTATTGTGTGTGGATGGGGGGGGGGGGGGGGGCGCAAAACTCAATCTCGCCTAGGGCAACCAAAGGGCTAGAGCCGGCCCTGGGTGTACCAATCTAATATTTTTATATAGCCTACCTAATTGTTTTTATCTGTTTCCTTTTCAAACCTGATGATTTCATGTGGAGCACTTTGTAAACGGTGTCTATAAATAAAGTAATACATTATTATTATATGATTATCCCAACCCTCCAGCGGCGGCCATGTCTACACAGATGCAGCCCTGCAGGTGCAAGGGGACACGACTGACTCCGACGAGGAAGTCAGGGAATTGAGAGAAATAAGAAATGCGCTGTCTGACTTAAACTGTGCAATCAAACAATTGATCAATAAATAGTGTAATTTGTTTCTATACTTCATACGTTTTTACGAGTGACGCATCACATCCACACGCAGATGCACGGCAGCAGAGTTTGGATGAAATGCCTGGAGACTGGGATTGGTGTCGGGGCCAACAGGACCACTAAAGCCACATTCCTTAGCTGTGTCATATTATGAAGCATAGCACACGCACTCACAATTTGCCATACCCTTTCGGCTTTTTACGACAACAAACCTCCTTCAGAATTCTTCCATTTGTCACATCTTCC
Source organism: Clupea harengus (assembly GCF_900700415.2). Classification (NCBI taxonomy): domain Eukaryota; kingdom Metazoa; phylum Chordata; class Actinopteri; order Clupeiformes; family Clupeidae; genus Clupea; species Clupea harengus. The sequence continues at coordinate 5,942,037 of NC_045165.1, forward strand.
AACGATGCCATCATTTTGCACAATATATTTGCAAACTCATTCGTATTAAAATCTATACAAGGTTTGTCGCCCAGAAGAGCGAAAAAATTAATTTCCAAGTTTTCCATTGCGCCCTCGAGCGAGACACGATGCTGTAATTTTATTGGCTGAAGAGGCTCACGTTCTCAGCACTACTAAAAGCTACTAAAATACGCAAGGAAATAATAAAGCTTCATATTAGTATTTCGTTTGGTCTCAGCATTGATATTTTTGACCCTTTTGTGCTTTGTAAATAGGGAAATGCCAGGTTATTTCACTACCCAGAGAGTAAGTAGCTAACAAGAAGCCCAGGTTGTTGTTAGTTAGCTAGTAGGCTAACTACCCCCACAGTGCAAACCTGCTAGCCTAACATCGCCACCCATTCTACAATGTTAACACGTTTTGTTAGTGTCGAGCATGTAACTTTTGCTTGTATTAAATCTACCCCTAGCGTCTGCAATCTTTCGACCAGTGTGTTAGCAGCAGCTGGTCTTGTTGAAGCCAAATGGATTAAGCTAATCTGCCAACATAATGGGACCATGCTACTTTAGCCTAGTACCAGCAGGCTAGCAACTCAAAAGTGATATTAACTGGTGATAAGTAGGCCTATATGATTCCTTGGATAGTAATAAGGCTATCTCTGTGATCTCTCGACCAATGTCAGCAGTCAACTAAGCATGGTTAGTGTCTGTATTAAATTGATGAATTACTGTGCAGGAAAAACAGCAGCCTGAAGCTACGGATGTAGAGCAGGGAGATGATGAATCAGCATCAGGGGTTCAGGTGAGACGTTGAATTGTCCATTTTGGCAAAGATTGCATTAAATTGCTGTTTTTTTTAAGGGATGTTTAGACAATGTTGAATGTCATCATTCACACTGGCTATTTTGAGAATAAATGTTATACTTGTAGGTAGTTAAAAGGTGCTATAAATTGGGATGCCCAAATGTATGCATCATATAATTCATTAATACATTATTTAATTGCTCAGAAATCCAGTACAGATGATGGCCTACTACAGCTCCATAAAACCTGAACCAATTACCTACATATTAAAAATGAAGTTCAAAACAAACAAATTCACTGCATATACATCTCATTAGGACACTTTGTTCATTAAGGCATTATTTTGATATGCATTCAGGAAACTCAGAAATCCAGTGCAGATGTAGTGCAGGTTGAGGAAGCAGCAGCTGGACCATCAGGGCTTCAGGTGAGGTCTTACTCATGTTTGGGATATCCAAAAAAGGACAACAAAAAGAAGTGATGTTAATACTTGTGTAACGGTTCTATTGCAGTCAGGGACGGAGACAGATTTGCAGCTTTCCAACTTTATTCTGTTATATAAACAAACAACGGTTGACATACTCAGCATCACTGACAGGCATATCTCTTCTGTCTGGCTATATACAACAACACATTAATCACACAAACCAGTGCACGAACAATTAAAACAACAATGCACACATAACACACACATTTTGGCATTGGAGCAACATACCTGTTATATAAACAAACAACGGTTGACACTCAGCATCTGCACAAGTAAAATAAAATACAAAATACGTCAGGTTCAGTATGGCTATTTATATTCTATTATTATTATTATTTATATTCTATTATTATTAATATACTATTCTATTAATATTTAGCTAGCTAACGGAACGTGAGTAGTGAGAAGTTCCTAGCGAACTAGCTAGCTAATCACAGTGTGTACAATGAACCTCGTGTTCAAGTAAAATAGTGTAATCAAACTTTCTGCCCATTGACTAACTTGCTTTACAAACCAACACAATACATACTTATTATAGAAAATACACGTTACATGTCGAAGTTCTCGACATTCACTGCATCTAGCTATCTAAAAATGTACAAATTGTGATGGTCAAATTGCATTATGGACCTACTGCTGACAGGCATATCTCTTCTGTCTGATTATGGCAACGGCACATGAATATATCATGCAGACCTGCAGTACGTCACATCCCCAAAGATGGCTCCAAAACACCAACACTAATAAAACACGCTTATTTATGGCGAAACTCACACTCTATTTACATTTAATCTATTTACATTTATAACTCCGTTACACTTGCAAAAAATGTGGGGAACGTGTATTATTATTTATTTTCGGTGCAGAACACTGTTTCGTATTTAAACTAAGGTTTTATTATTCTTATTATGTTTAAATCAGTTCCAAGTTCCACAAGTTAGTACACAAATGTTAAAATATTTTAATAAAGTTTGCTTGTTCAGTCCCCCTGGCGGCTCCAGGGTTCCAGCGGTCTTCGGTCTAAGTGGCCTGTTAATGACATGTCTGAGAAGAACGCGGAATAGTCTACAAACGTCTTACGACAGGTGTGTCTCTACGGCAGGTAAAGTATTGTAGAAGTCGTTATGTTACCTGTTAACAGTGTGCTCTCAACTTGTATTATGTTTGTGTTTTGTTTTGTTTATTGATTGAATACTGACACCTGTGATTGTTAATGTGGGTGTGTACCTGTAATGTGATTGAAGTGACTAAATCTCCTTGAGTGAGCGCAGCTGGTGCTGTGTGTTCGAAGTCAGTCACGTCGTTGCGTCTACTCTGTTAATATTACCGGAGGAGGAGTTAAGCATACACAAACACAGAATATAGGGTACGTCCACTGTTTATTTCAATTTATAGTTAATACATACAACCCGACCACCCGTATTTACACTACCCCAAACACAACTGAGCGCCTCTCTATGGCCGACTTATACTGAGGGAGGGGACTGGCCATTAACCCCGGCCGGGGGCTAACTCACCCTGAAGCCAAACACACGATCACACAAAGTCCACAGAAGGTTATGGTTTCTCTTATCAGTGCTGCCACGCGCTCTCTGCTTGCACCCACATTCAGGCTGTCTTTTACCATCCTGCTCCAAGAACATTCATACACCCTTAACAGGCAACAGGTGTCTCACCCACCTGCAGCCTGTCATAATTAATTAATTGGCGGGGCGTAGCCACTGCGGCCAGTAAACAGAGTTCACTACAGTAGGATATGTAATGAATAATCATCTGTAATCATTATTAAAGACACGTTGGAGGATGATGCCGACATGTTCAGACAGAGGAGATTGCTCTCTATGTCCAAGCTAACATGTTGGTTAGAAAATTCCACCACTGTACATATGATGTTAAAATTAATTTGTTTAGAGCCTACTGCACCCCTCTCTATACAGCTCCACTCTGGGTGAATTACAAGAAGGAGAGCTTGCGTGAATTGAAAGTAGCCTACGTATAATGACTGTCTTAGGATACTCCTGAAGAAACCCAGGAGTACTAGAGCCAGTGAGCTGTTATGTAATATGGGTCTAACCACCTTCATGGCCTTGCTGAGGAACCTTACTTTTAAGTTGATGAGTCGGCTGGACTGCTCTACACATTTTATAATTGATCTGATGACAGACCCTGGCCGCAGCTCTGTCAAATACACATCTAAGATCTGGGAACACTGGCATGAGTGCCTTTTTTAGCCCTTCTTTCTTGTATATTTATATGTAATTTCTGATTGTATGTATTTATATGTAATTTATTGATTGTATGTATTGTGCATCTACCATGTGGGCCTTGAGCCTGTAATAAAGACTATATATATAGACCGCCGTCAAGTTATGCGACAAATGTTGTTCTGTGTTACCCGCACTTCTTATGTTTACGGTGTCCACTGACTTCCATTTAGGCCATTTTTCTAGCTGCAAACATATGACATGAGGTTGATTTAAGAAACAGCTTGTAAGGTAGTGTATTATAAAAGTGAAACGATGCATACATTATTCTTACGTGAGTAAGAGCAGTGGCACGAATAACTGCAAATTAAGTGAATGGAAGTCAATGGACATCGTAAACATAAGTAAAGCGGGGAACAAAAGAAAAAACTGGTGGATAGCTTGACGTCGGTACAACACTGCATAACTGAACAGAGACGCTAATACACAAAGGAAATTCCATTGACGGGTTTCTCTCTGTTTTTAACTGATAAGGGGCTGGCTTGTCATTTTCCTTTTGACCCTGAAAAAAACAGAGGCGTGTAGATGAATAAATTGTAAAGAGGACAGGTGAATATTATTGTCACATTTAGTTTACGTTAAGCAGAGTTGGACGTCTCTCCAACGTTAGCTTGCTGGCTGCAGCAAAGCATCAAAAAATGTCATTTATTAAGCCTGTTTACATTGAGGCCGTAACAGGCTATAATAATATTGGGCTTGATTTTGAAGCTGCGGGTGCTTATTTGTCTCGCGAGAGTTGGCAACACTGACACACAGTAGGCTACTGTATTCGTTTCTGTTGACGGACTTTCATACAATGCAGATGCTTGTATCGTGGGATAGAACTTCGCAGCAGTGAAAACGTTACGCTCATGGAGATAGCTTCTCTATTAGGAAACAAGTGCCAAGTAGCCTCAATGGTGCGTTTTGCCTCTAATATGTGGGGATCGTGATTTAAGTGGCTGATATAAATGAATCAGATAAAATAAATGAATAAATACATTAATCAGAGCATGAGTGACAGCCGCAACATCTATCATTATTTTCATGAGCTCCAAAGCTAATCTGCTATATTATCGCTGCACTGCAACTGAACTTGACAGCCAGATATGATTTTTCTGACCACGCCCCAGAGGCGGAATTTCACCTGGCGATATCCGCGTGTGTGGAAACCCACTGTTATGGTCAAAGCTTCTCTGTTGTGTTACGCTTTTCCTCGCACCCTCGAAAGCAATGGCTGTAAGTTTTTTGATTGTCTCACACTCTGGTTAATATGTTTAAGTGACCTACATTTAGTTTCTATGAACTGTGTTGATTGATATGCAATTGTTTTTAACGTAAAAGTAATTTACGTTATGTGCTAGGCTAATATATGACAGTTAACATACCATTCATTCGTCATTCCGTTAATGGCTTACGTTAGCACTTATCATCCAGCTGTGCTGTAATAATATAGTAACTTGCTGTGTTAGTTAAGAGACCTTCCAAGTATTCTCTGTTTCTTGTTTATTACAGTTTCACGCGTAAGTTTTCACATGAATATCAATAAAGGAGCAAGGCGCTCGCTTCCTGGTTCGTGAAAACCGAGTTCGGCTGATTGTTTAACTGTGTTTAACACACTGGTCGTGTAAAAGACGTAGCGGGAACAGCAGCCTACATTT
>NC_045165.1:5952506-5960006 GCF_900700415.2 Clupea harengus
GGACTGCGTTATTGCAGGAGCGCTAAGAGCGCTAAGGCTCCGAGTGTCTGGCACGCGGCCCAAACCAACAGCTCTTTCCTGGGCTGCCTGTGCCCCCTCTCCTCCCCTCTTCACCCCCATCTCAACTCAACAGTGAAGGGGAGCCAGAGCTAGCGAGCAGCGGGGCCCGCAGCGGGCTGACGTCTGACACACATTCGGTGTGTCTAATCCGACCCCGTGCACTCAGAGTGAAGTGAAGGCATGGAGATGGGGGTGAGCGGGTGCTTTAGGGGGTGCTTTAGGGGGTGCCTCGCCGTCTGAGGCGTAAGGCCACTTAGTGGGTCTTTAGGACCATTACTCTTCAAAGGGGAGAGAAGGAGAGGGAAGGTGTGTATATCAGGGTGATTGTGTCTGTGTAATTGCTTGTACATTTGTGTGTGTGTGTGTGTGTGTGTGTGTGTGTTTCTGAGTATGAATGTGTATGCATGTGTGCATGCGTGTATGTATGCTGCGCTAGTGTGCATGTGTGTGTACGTGTGCATATACATTGTCCATGTGTAAGGTGTGTGTGTGTGTGTGTGTACGTGTGCATATGCATTGTCCATATGTTCGTGTGTATGTGTGTGTACGTGTGCATATACATTGTCCATATGTGTGTGTGTGTGTGTGTGTGTGTGTGTGTGCTCTCACGTGGTGAAAGAGAAGGAAACAAAGACACAGTGCGGTGTTGCGGAGAGGAGCAGGGTGAAGATGCGGTAGCATAAGACGTGATAAATGTTCAGTCACCACTGCCCTAGATTGATCCAGAAAGGAGGGAGGAGACTGGATGGAGAACGAGAAGAAAAGGAAAAACTACTTTGTAGAAAGAGGACAGAAGAACACATCCATAATACTCCATTATACTCCATAATACTCCATAATCATTCTTTCTTCGCTGCAGTCCCAGTAGCCTAGCAGCAAGTGTCTGGTCACCTCTGACCTGCCTGACTAGAGGCGACCTCTCCCACTCAATGCCAGACTGTGACCCTGACACACACACACAACCACAGCTCCACTGGTCATGAAAAAAGGCCTACAAGGACTGTCTCTAGTGCGTGTGTGTGTGTGTGTGTGTGTGTGTGTGTGTATTAACACTTGTTAAAAGACATGGGTCAGATCCCCATTGCCGCCAATTACTGGCAGGGAAAATCAGACACGGCAGCCTGAATCCATAACAGCAATAAGAGCTGGGTGACAGAGAGAGTGGGGGAGAGAGGAGGAGAGAGGGATGGAGAGAGGACACGAAAGGAAGAGGGAGAGAAGGGTAGATAGAGAGAAAGAGATGGAGAGAGAGAGAGAGAGAGAGACGCTCTCTAGTGATGAAGGAGAGCAGGCGCGTGGATTTATATCAGCTGCGGCATCTTTTTATGACTGTTGGTGCCTCCCACTTTAAGTATCACTCCTCTATCTCTCTATCTCTCTCTCTCACACACACACACACACACACAGAGACACCTGCACAACGTGATGCATGTACTCACATACACATGCACACAAGGGCACAGACACAGGCACACGCAAACACTCATAGACACACACACATACAGACACGTACACATAAACACACACACACACACACACACAGGCACAGGCACATGCTCTCACACACCTTCCCACACACACAAACACACACACACACACACACACACACACACAAACACACACACAAACACACACACACAGGCTCACACACTCACACTCTCAGGGACACTCTGAACCGCACACTAGGGCACTTGTAAGAGTGGCTGAGTGAGTGAGAGAGTGAGTGAGTGAGTGGTGTGGAGAGGACCAGGCAGCCATATTGCTGATTAAATCCCAAACAGAATGAGGAGAAGAACGGCACAAAGGCTGAATTCAGGACAAGAAAAAAAGAACTTTTAAAGATTTAAAAAGAAAGAAGAAACCTAACCAAAATGTTTACAAAACTCCAAGCCATTGTGTGGAAACCTTGTAGTCTGCAACAGCATCCCAAACACAACCCTACCACAGCTAGGAATTAGGATTCACCATGCACTTCGAAATGGCACAAAGATACACACTGTTCTTCACTTTCAAGAAACACTGTGAACACATTTGAAACACCAAAATAATGACAGCACTCAGACTGATACACAAGTGAACTTGTACACTGCTTATTTTTCTGTCCTATGTTATGCAATTTACGTATTCTATTTAAAGAACACAAATAAAAATCATTTGTGCTGAATTTAATCTGGCAGGATAATTCATTTTGTTTCTGTCTTGGGACTGTTCAATGTAGGTTTGTGCTTCCGAGCCGTGTATCTGTGTGGCTGAATCAGTTCCCTGTTGGTGAGAGCTTCACCTTAGATCACTAAGACAACACCGTGCAGACAGACAGGTCTCTTGGACTGGAGACACCTTAGATCCCTAGAAACAGGGACGTGCACAGGAATTTTGAAAGGCAGTTGCTCTGCTTTTTGCTTTTTGCTTTTTATTTGTGCTGAAAAAGGGGCAACACGCTAATTTTTGTCACCGCCGCTGCCACGCCCCCGTCCCCTGGACGCATATTTTGCCTATATCATTTTAAACTGTAACAATAACCGCCGCTGCCACGCCTCCGTCCCCTGGACGCTTATTCCGCGATTATTTTATCTAGGCATACATGAAGTTCTGCAGCCGTAATACTATTTAAAAAATATATATATTTCCTTCGGAGGGGCAACTTCAGTTGCCCGAGCAACCTTAGCCCCCTCCTGTGCACGTCCCTGCCTAGAAACACTGTGCAGACAGACAGGTCTCTTGGACTGGAGACACCTTAGATCACTAGAGACACCGTGCAGACAGACAGGTCTCTTGGACTGGAGACATCGTGCAGACAGACAGGTCTCTTGGACTGGAGACACCTTAGATCACTAAAGACACCGTGCAGACAGACAGGTATCTTGGACTGGAGACACCGTGCAGACAGACAGGTCTCTTGGACTGGAGACAGACTCCAGGTCTCTTGGCCCAGCGGGGCGCTGCTGCCTGCGATGGTGGGAATGGCTGCCATCTGGACAGATCTGTGATGTCTCAGGTTCTATGGGCAGCCCACGCTTTAACACACCACACACACACACACACACACACACACTCTCTCTCTCTCTCTCTCTCTCTCTTTCAGACACACACACACAGGGGCACACACACACACACACACACACACACACACACACACACAGGGGCACAGACACACACTTGCGCACACACACACACCATACATACAGCCACACTCACACACACACTCAAACACCACACACACATACGCACATACACCAGGGTGTCTGTTAGCCAGTAATTGCCTGCAATAAATTAAAAACTTCCGGTCAAAATGTCCTGTAATAATATCCATACAAAACATAAAACATATCCTTAATCGGGACATTTGTGTTGTAACCAAAGCATACAGATCAATAACGGAACTATTGATTCCTATTTTTTCATCTTATTGATTAATACGAGTCACAAAATACACGGCGTGGGGATAAACAGGATGCTGTCCCATTTCACCCTCTGTGCCGATGAACACAAAATCTCCTTTTGATCGTCACGCACATCATGGTGATTAGCCAATCAAATTGCTCTATCCTAGCGGAAACACTGACGCACACACACATACATATACACATTCACATGTACATCCAGACACCACACACACACACACACACACACACACACACACACAGAGAGAGGGCGAGAGAAAGAAATTGACTGTGTGCTAAATGCCAACTTCACCCTGCTGTTTGCCATCCAGTCACGCTGTCAGACGACCCAGGCACCCCTCCGTCCAGCTCTCGGCCTGTCGAACAGACCTCACCTTCCACAGGGTGCCAGACCCACCAGCTCAGCACCGCAGGATCAGGAGCTTTAGCCACAAAGCCAACACACACACACACACACACACACACACACACACACACACGCACACGCACACCTACACACACACACACACACACACACACACACACACACACACACACACACACACGCGCACACACACACACACACACCAAAACACACCAAAGCCTTTCCACTGTCATATCTCATCTTCTTTAGTTTCAATCTTAGGAGACAAGCAAGGCTATCGTTTGAAGTGGGTTGTTTTTTTCTTCTTCACTATTGGTTTGTATTTCTATGTCTTTTTGATGTCCCGGGCTTGCACATGCGCATGTAATCAGTAATTGAACGCTGAGCGCTTGCCAAACCCTCGACGCCACGACCATGCAATTTCATGCGGGGGCCTTTCTTTCAGTCACAAACAATGACAGAGAGAGAGACAGAGAGGGAGAGAGACCAACAGACAGACAGACAGACAAAATCACAGACAGACAGAGACAGACCCTGAATATGACAACACCGGAGAATTATCAGACAAACATCTGTTCTAACGGATTTACTGTAGTACATTAAGCCACAGCAAAGAGATGTATTCCGGAAATAGATCTGCCACATTACACTCGCGCCAACATCTTTAAACCTGTAATTAGCACCTCCCATCTATGTTTTGCTTGGTTGACCAATCCAGCCAATTAAACCTGACCTCTCCATTCTGACCCCACCCAAATCAAAGACTTCCATGGTATATAATATCACACCCATTTTTACCTTAGGTCACTCCAAGCTACGCCCTCTTATTTTAAATCTCTACCTCATCTGAAATGTAACCCAAAGCTAATCTTTACACTCATTCAACAGGTATCTGGTAAAACTATCCCTTATTCATATGAAAATATCCCACATCACAAACAATGACAGAGAGAGAGACAGAGAGGGAGAGAGACCAACAGACAGACAGACAGACAGACAAAATCACAGACAGACAGAGACAGACCCTGAATCTGACAACACCGCAGAATTATCAGACAAACATCGTTCTAAAACTCAAGAGCTTATCTGTTCAGCTTGAGTGGACCACAACATTGGGGAGGCGGAAGTAAAAGCACAGGAACCAATGTGACGGACAAACCACACTCACGACACAAAACTACAAAACTAACCTAAGGGCATACAACCAGTGTACTTGTTGTCCTGCAGTTGTTTTGCCATCAGGTATTTTCATTTTGTATGACACTATGTACATACGTATAAATATGCCTATCCAAACTCATGCTACTCATCCACTTCCTTGAAATAAAAAAAAGGAAGTTGGCCGAGTGATTCTTTCAGTGGATTCCATGCACTTGCAGCTGTTTGAGATGCCGTGTGCATTCAGGGCTTTGCTTTGATGAGCGTTAGCCCAAAGTAGCATCAAGGTCAGGACTGACTCCTCCCCCACTGCCCTCACTTCCTGTAAGGTTCAGCTCAGTGAGGGGGAGCCATGAGAGGTCGACAACAGCAGGCGAAACAGAGAGAGAATTAGCAGGTGTGTGTGTGTGTGTGTGTGTGTGAGAGAGCTTTCACCTGAAAGACCTTGGCTTGTATTCACTGTGTTGTACTGTGATAATGTCAGGGACTACACAATGTTAACCACACCTTTTGGAGGGAAAAAAAAGAAACCTCTTCAGACTTATTTCCAGTACTTTTTCTTTAAAGACCTTGCAAATGTTTTCACACCTGGTGGTTTTGCTGGCATTGCTTGGCACAAGTAGCCTTGGCAAGTCATCTAGTAGATGCTTTTTTCCCTGCCTCTACTCCACTCTAACTCACAGCCTCTACTCCACTCTAACTCACAGCCTCTACTCCACTCTAACTCACAGCCTCTACTCCACTCTAACTCACTGCCTCTACTCCACTCTTACTCACAGCCTCTACTCCACTCTAACTCACAGCCTCTACTCCACTCTAACTCACTGCCTCTACTCCACTCTTACTCACAGCCCTCTTCTCCACTCTAACTCACTGCCTCTACTCCACTCTTACTCACAGCCCTCTACTCCACTCTAACTCACAGCCTCTACTCCACTCTAACTCACAGCCCTCTACTCCACTCTAACTCACAGCCTCTACTCCACTCTAACTCACAGCCTCTACTCCACTCTTACTCACAGCCTCTACTCCACTCTAACTCACTGCCTCTACTCCACTCTTACTCACAGCCCTCTACTCCACTCTAACTCACTGCCTCTACTCCACTCTTACTCACAGCCTCTACTCCACTCTAACTCACAGCCTCTACTCCACTCTAACTCACAGCCTCTACTCCACTCTAACTCACAGCCCTCTACTCCACTCTAACTCACAGCCCTCTACTCCACTCTAACTCACTGCCTCTACTCCACTCTTACTCACAGCCCTCTACTCCACTCTAACTCACAGCCTCTACTCCACTCTAACTCACAGCCCTCTACTCCACTCTAACTCACAGCCTCTACTCCACTCTAACTCACAGCCTCTACTCCACTCTTACTCACAGCCTCTACTCCACTCTAACTCACTGCCTCTACTCCACTCTTACTCACAGCCCTCTACTCCACTCTAACTCACTGCCTCTACTCCACTCTTACTCACAGCCTCTACTCCACTCTAACTCACAGCCTCTACTCCACTCTAACTCACAGCCTCTACTCCACTCTAACTCACAGCCCTCTACTCCACTCTAACTCACAGCCCTCTACTCCACTCTAACTCACAGCCCTCTGCTCCACTCTAACTCACAGCCTCTACTCCACTCTAACTCACAGCCTCTACTCCACTCTAACTCACAGCCTCTACTCCACTCTAACTCACAGCCCTCTGCTCCACTCTAACTCATAGCCTCTACTCCACTCTAACTCACAGCCTCTACTCCACTCTAACTCACTGCCTCTACTCCACTCTAACTCATAGCCTCTACTCCACTCTAACTCACAGCCTCTACTCCACTCTTACTCACAGCCTCTACTCCACTCTAACTCACAGCCTCTACTCCACTCTTACTCACAGCCTCTACTCCACTCTAACTCATAGCCTCTACTCCACTCTTACTCACAGCCTCTACTCCACTCTAACTCACAGCCCTCTGCGTATCCTTAAACTTCAGCCTCACACTGCCTAGCGGGAGAGCGGCTCTGGATGGAGGCCTAGCCAGATGTAAACGCATGTAAATGGGAGCGCTACCTGGGGAGCACACACACACACACACACACACACACACACACACACACACACACACACACACAAATGTTTCCCATCTCCAGTGCCTGTGGAGTGAGCAAAGAGAGCAGAGCAAATCCTGGATCAGAGCCCCTCACTCCCTCTCCCTCTCTCCCTCTCTCTGTCTCTCTCCCTCTCTCCCTCTCTCCCTCTCTCTGTCTCTCTGTCTCTCTGTCTCTCTCTCTCACTCCCTCTCCCTCTCTCTGTCTCTCTCTCTCACTCCCTCTCCCTCTCTCTCCCTCACTCACTCTTTCTCACACTCTCTCTGTCTCTCTGTATCTCTCTAACACATACTCTCTCTCTGTCTGTCTCTCCCTCTCTGTCTCTCTCTCACACACACTCCCTCTCACACTCTCTCTGTCTCTCTCTCTCTCTGTCTCTCTCTGTCTGTCTGTCTCTTTCTGTCTCTCT
>NC_045165.1:5965006-5967506 GCF_900700415.2 Clupea harengus
GCCACCGCTCCCTCTATCTCTTCTATCACCTCACTTTTTACTGTCACTTCTTATTGCGGAACAAGCATTGACAAAAGGAAAATAAACAAAAACAAACATAAAAAAACTGAAGGCGTATTATTGTCATTGTTTTTAGAGCCACTGACAGTTCTGTTTCAGTCCCGTATATGCGTGCAGTGTGTGTGAATGTGTGTGTGTGTGTGTGTGTGTGGTGTGTGTGAATGTCTGTGTGTGCATGCATGCCTGTCAGTATGCGAAAGCTCATACTCAGCTCTCATGTCTTCATAATAGTTTGTGAATGTAGTGTATGTGTGAGCATGCATCCGTGAGTGAGAGTGTGGGTGCGTACGTGTGTGAATGTGTGTGTGTGTCTCCGTAATAGCCTCATTATTCATGCATGAGTGTTATCTACATACTGGAAAAGGACAAAGAAAGACAATCAAGCCGTGAGACCCTCCACTCTCTGCGGTGTGAGCGTCGGATCCGCTCTCCTCCTGTGAGCACGCTCAGTGCAACAACCCTCTGCATCCACACGTCTATTAGGCAAACGCTGAGAATGATTGTCTGTGTGTGTGTCTGTGTGTGTGTCTGCGTGTGTGTCTGCGTGTGTGTCTGCGTGTGTGTCTGCGTGTGTGTGTGTCTGTGTGTGTGTGTGTCTGTGTGTGTGTGTGTCTGTGTGTGTGTCTGTGTGTGTGTGTGTCTGTGTGTGTGTGTGTGTCTGTGTGTCTGCGTGTGTGTCTGCGTGTGTGTCTGTGTGTCTGTGTGTGTGTGTGTGTCTGTGTGTGTTTGTGAGCGCACAAAACACATCCACCCACACACGTTGAAAGAAAATGACATGTCCAGCAAGTAGCTGTGAGCTCTAAAATGTTGGGCGCAAGAGTGAAGGGAGAGCGAGAGATGGCTGTAAAGACAGCGGCAAAGGCAGCCACTGTAATTAACCAGAGAACCGGAGAGAGTGAGTGTGAGAGAGTGAGAGAAAGAGAGAGAGAGGGAGAGAGAGAGAGGGAGAGAAAGAGAGAGAGAGGGAGAGAGAGAGAGGGAGAGAAAGAGAGAGATGCGTTTGCGAAGGAGAGAGCGAGTCTTTATCAGATGCAAAGTGCCCTATTAAAAATGAAAGTCAAAGGCGTTGGAGAGGAGGCCCAGCACAGCGCAGCAGCAGTTATCTACAGCTCAGGGGAGTGTGGGCTGGGCCCGGCCCCGCTCAGAGGAGCTCGGACTGGGGAGGGAGGGAGGGAGAGAGCAGGGGGCGGCATGGGAGGGTGCGGGTGGATGGAGTGGGGAAGGAGAAGGAGAAGGAGAAGGAGAAGGAGAAGGAGAAGGAGAAGGAGAAGGAGAAGGAGAAGGAGAAGGAGAAGGAGAAGGAGAAGGAGAAGGAGAAGGAGAAGAAGGAGAAGGAGAAGGAGAAGGAGGAGGAGGGAGGGAGGGAGAGAGCAGGGGGCGGCATGGGAGGGAGCGGGTGGATGGAGTGGAGAAGGAGAAGGGAGGGAGGGAGGGAGGGTGAGAAAGTGAGTTAAGTGCTGGAGAGAGAGTCAACTGGGGAGAGGTATAAAGCCGGATTTACATGAAAAGAGAACACGAGAAGAGAGAGGGGGCACAGAAAGAGAGAAGGAGGGAGAGAGAGAGAGAGAGAGAAAGAGCTGGGGATTTGGACAGATCAGTCAAATTGAACAGCGACACAAGGTGAGAAATACAGTAGGATGGAAGTGAGAGAAGATGGAGAATCGAGGAAAGGGGGAAGAACAGACAGAGAGAGAGTGGAGAAAGAGAGAGAGTGGGGAGAGAGAGAGAGAGAGAGAGAGAGAGTGGGAAAAAGAGAGAGCGAGTGGGGAGAAAGAGAGAGAGAGTGGGGAGAAAGGAGAAAGACAGAGAGAGTGGGAAGAGAGAGAGAGAGAGTGGGGAGAAAGACAGAGAGAGAGAGAGGGTGGGGAGAAACGTTTGAGGGCGAAAAAAAAACAGAATCCAAATACCCAACTACTGGTCAAATTTAATTATGGCAGTGCTGTATTTTGTATTTGTATTTGTATATAATACAATATAATATGGTCAGGACATAAAATAAGAATGTTAAACCATTGAAATAGGAAAAGATATGCAACAGCTGATGGACATCTGTGTTTTAATAAATGTTTAACATTGATTATTTATAAAATGATTAATTAAATTGAAAATGTTAGTTGTTCAAATGTAGAAACAATGTTTAAGAAAAGCTATTCAACGGCAAATGGGCATCTGTTGTTTCATTAAAAACAGGTAATGTGGGACGGTGGTGCGGGGGGCGGGGTCAATGTTTTTGTCATTGTCAGAGGCAGGGGGGGGCCTGCAGTGAAAGGTTTGGGACGGGTCCTCAAGACAAATGAGAGTAAGAGACAGATGAGAGGAGAGAGGATGAGTGATGGCAAAGACATAGTGAGCAGGAAGATGAGAAATCAGGACGAGAGACAGATGAGGAGAAAGCAGGCGGAGGGCTGGTCAAGACTGACAAACATTCCAACACCACCTT
>NC_045165.1:5972506-5975006 GCF_900700415.2 Clupea harengus
ATGCCTCAAGGCAGATTTCTCTTTCTGTCACTTTTTTCTTGTCATTGTGTCACTGAAGGCAACTGGAGAACAACTAATTCATTCCCTAATGGCAAGACGCGGTACAGTCTGGCTCACATTGTTTGTTATCCGCGCTTTCACTCGGCTACAACATGGAGGCATGCTATTTTGAAGACAGCAGTTTTGCCAAAGCCGACGAATGTGGCTCAAGGTCTCTTTTGAGTGGCAAAATATTGGGAGAGAGAGAGAGAGAGAGAGGGAAAAAGCCAGACTGTATCAAAGTGAACGTGGGCGTAGCAGACGCGGCATTAAAGAGAGTACACCTGAGCCAAATATTTCCTGACCACGCTTTCAATTTCTCCTCTTTAAGTTCAGAAATAGAGTCACACAGAGAGGGATATGTAAGGTGAGTATGTAATGGCTCAAAAAGCATACATGTGAGAGAGAGAGAGTAAGTGAATGTGTGTGTGGGTGTGTGCGTGTGTGTGTACGTGTGTGTGTGTTTGTTAATCCATATTTAGTGGGTGTCTGTGTGTGTCTGTGGGAGTGTCTAGACAATCACAATGTAAGCCTAGCATATGCACCACAACAGTGGCATTATCTACTACAAAACTAGCTTTGCTGATGACATCGGGTAGACAGCAGAGAACACATGGACTCCCCGAGACCAAATATTATTATCACCGTCTCTTACAGGCAGCACAACACAAGTATTAGGCAATATCCCTTAAAGACTTTAACTCTATCATAAAGAGAGGTCTATCCTATTCCCCATACTCAGGAAATGCAAGGGAAAAGCTTCAAAAGAATAAATGGAAGCTTCTGGTTACTGGTGAACATGAGCTTGTTTGTCGTTGATCATAACTGCAAACAGACATGCACACACTGACTAAAGAGGGGCTATCTCCACGAGAAACTTTTACTTTTGTGTCCTTCCTCTCCCTCTCTCCTCTCTCTCCTCTCCCTCTCTCTCCTCTCCCTCTCTCTCCTCTCTCCTCTCTCTCCTCTCTCTCCTCTCTCCTCTCTAGCTGTCTTTCATGACCACGCAAGCTCCAGTTCTTCTCCCTCTCTCTCCTCTCCTCTCTCCTCTCTCCTCTCTAGCTGTCTTTCATGACCACGCAAGCTCCAGTTCTTCTCCCTCTCTCTCCTCTCCTCTCTCCTCTCTCCTCTCTAGCTGTCTTTCATGACCACGCAAGCTCCAGTTCTAGGCAACGTCCCCAACCTGCTGCAGACTGACGGGTGAACATTAATTATTCACACACCTTTGGAACAGGTTGTGTTTACATTGCAATGTTCTCAGAAGGAACAGAGAGAGAAGGGGAGATAGAGAGAAAGAGAGAGAGAGAGAAAGAGAGAGATGGTGAGGGATAGAGAGCTAGAGGGATAGAGATGGAAAGAACATGCGAGAGAGAGAGAGAGAGAGAGAGAGAGAGAGAGAGAAAGAGACATGAAAAAGGCGGACAGGCTTGCGAGATTGGAGGAGAGGAAGAAGGCTAGAACGTCTGAGTGAGATCGATGTGAGAACAAAAGAGAACAGAAGCAGATGAAAGCGATTAGAGGGTTAGCACAGCAGAGAGGGAGGAGCACAGCAGAGAGGGAGAAGAGAAGAGAAGAAAAGAGGAGAGGTGGAGGTGGAGATAGAGGAACAGATACGAACACAAGTGAGACAGTGGAGGAGGCTTTATTTCAACAAACAGGACTGGGTCTCTTGTTCCACAAACACGGAGCAACAGGGGGGGGAGGAAGGGGAAGGGGGACAAGTGTGGCTCCATCAACAGGAAATGGTATTGATGGGAGGCTCACAGGGAACAGAAGGCAATGGGGGCTGTCTCCTTGCGCTTGATGACAGATTAGAGGAAAGAGGGGCTGGCTAGTACTTGATACCCTCGTCTGTCTGCCTGTCTGTCTGTCTGTCTGTCTGTCTGTCTGTCTGTCTGTCTGTCTGTCTGTCTGTCTGTCTGTCTGTCTGTCTGTCTGTCTGTCTGTCTGTCTTCCTCTCTCTCTCTCATGGTTTAATTGGTGATACAATTGTGTGGCTTTTTCTTAAGATATCA
Organism: Clupea harengus; assembly: GCF_900700415.2. Lineage (NCBI taxonomy): Eukaryota > Metazoa > Chordata > Actinopteri > Clupeiformes > Clupeidae > Clupea > Clupea harengus. The sequence goes on from NC_045165.1 coordinate 5,974,561, forward strand.
ATGTGTGAAATTGTGTAATTTATCAATCTATCAATTCAGCATTATGCAGTTACGTATACATTACTATGCATGTATATTCCCAGGTTGGTTTAGGGTTGCAAAGCAGAAAATAAAAACTTTGCCCGTCTTTCTCCTTCCTGGTCGTGAAGAACACACAACACCCTCACAGACTTGTGTCCAAAGTGTGGGTCCCATCCCCTCCCCCTACCGCCCCCCGCACCCTGAGCCCTCTTGAGCCCTCTTGAGCATCCCCGTCTCCAACATCTGGGAGTGCTGCCACCACTGCCGGAGCAACAGACGGGGGGCCTGACAGTTTTGTAAATGGTGAGGGGTATATTAAAAAGGATGACAGGTTTCAGGTGCTGGGAGACATCTTTTGACAGGCCGACATTACGGCTAAAGTGCGGCGAGACAACAAGCAGGAAGCTGTCACTCCGTCTCGGTAT
>NC_045165.1:5980006-6075006 GCF_900700415.2 Clupea harengus
GTTTGAGCTGAGCAGGGCGCTGGTGAATGCTTCCAGTCACCAGGGAGACGTGTTCAGTCTGTGTCGGCATGATTAACATGCTGTGTTCACCACCTCCTCCTCTCATCCAGTCCCCCTAACCCACCTGAACTCACCTCCTCCTCTCTCATCCAGTCTCCCTAACCCACCTCCTCCTCTCTCATCCAGTCTCCCTAACCCACCTGAACTCCTCCTCTCTCATCCAGTCTCCCTAACCCACCTCCTCCTCTCTCATCCAGTCTCTTACCCACCTGAACTCCCGTTCACCTCCTCCTCTCTCATCCAGTCCCCCTAACCCACCTGAACTCCTCCTCTCTCATCTAGTCTCTAACCCACCTGAACTCCCGTTCACCTCCTCCTCTCTCATCCAGTCTCCCTAACCCACCTGAACTCACCTCCTCTCTCATCCAGTCCCCCTAACCCACCTGAACTCACCTCCTCTCTCATCCAGTCCCCCTAACCCACCTCCTCCTCTCTCATCCAGTCCCCCTAACCCACCTGAACTCCTCCTCTCTCATCCAGTCCCCCTAACCCACCTGAACTCACCTCCTCTCTCATCCAGTCTCCCTAACCCACCTGAACTCCCGTGCCAGAGTCAGAGCCAGATCTCAGTGCCTACAAAAAAGGGATTTTCTTTTCATCTGCCAGTGGGGGGAAAAAAAGGGAAGAGAAAAGCCCCAGGAAAACACAGACTCCTGCCGTGGGTTATATGGAAGGGCTGGAAGGATGGGAAAATCAATGATGGCAGCCACCCAGACCGAGCGAGACCAGAGGCTCCACCTGCAGTGGTGGACAGAAGGAAGTCCCTGTGACTGCAGGCGTGTGGCTCGTGGAGCAGAGACAGAGACAGTCTGCTGCCGAAAGGCTCGATAGAACCAAAGGGCTGTAGGAACTCATGGCAGGGCTCTAGAGAGCAGGACTGCTTTCATTTCACCTCCAGTGAGGGGAGACATAATTCACTTTCATGTCCTCAAAACAGATTTCTCTCCCTCTAAAATTTGCCGCGCACTCTTTTCATCCATGTTTTATGAAAATGAAGTCAATACTGCACCTAACATTTGTTTTACAAAGTACTATAACCCTTGCCTGTTAAAAATAACTTCAAACAAGGGTGGTTGTGGAAAACGTTGTCATTTAGGCCACTATAGAACCTTTCAGCGTGACCTTTCCTATGCATCACATGGACCAAGGACAGATAAGCATCATCCCATTTAGGCACACAGCAGCCTCAGCACCATGGCCAAGCCAGCAGTAGTGAATGGACCACCCTGGGTCTGTGTCAAATGACTGTTTAAGTCTGGGACACTGCAGAGTCATACAAAAAAAAAAACAGTCCTGGCCAATGGCCGTACCTTCTGTCTCAAGGTGTTACAAGAAGTTATCAAACAAACTGATCATATCCATCTGGATAATCCATTAGACTGCATGTTGCCAGTCATGTGCAAACGGCCTTCTGGCCTACACATAAAGAAGCCGTTAAAAGTGCATTACGGTTTAAATAGTGTTGACAACTGACCAATAGCGGAGGCCAGATACATGCTCCACATCTCTACTGTCCTGCAGACCGTAGCTGCTCACACACAGTAGACTCCGCCCACTGAGCACATCACCTGTCATTGATCATCCCTCCTTCTTTTGTCCCAGTCACTCATCCCTCTGAAACCTCACCTCCGTCGTCCACTCCTCTTACTCGTCCTCATCCTCCTCTTCTCTTGGCGAGAGAAAGAGAATGTCTCGGTCATCACTAATGCATCATTAAATATTCATCCCTTTGATCGGTTTATCTCCGTACCATCGAGAGAAAAAAACGAGGGGAAAGGGGGGGTGATGTGCCACATTGTCAGCTTTCTTTGCCGAAAAGGTCAGACGAAGAGGGGAGCGCGGGGAGTGGAAAGAAAGACTCTCAGACAATATTAATAAGTGTTCAGGGGTGTGTGGCGGGAGCTGCTGACCCCTTCAGTAGAGGACCGGCACCTGAATGTCACAGGCTTACCTGAGGCTCAGTGATGTAGCTTAGCAACAGCAGATTTAACCAGCCAACGGATGTGCTGAGAAGGGCATTCTGAAACATTTTTTCCCCTGCAAGATGGAAGATTTCCCCTCAAGCCAGAGACAGCAGAGCGAGCAGAGGCCTCAGTGCATCAGATCATCGAGGATAAGAATATTCTGCTAAAATTAAGAGCATACATTGTACATAAGTCTGGGGACATACTATGATCTGTTGTAGTGTGAGGTAGAAGTGTATTTTGTGTTCTATGGTAATATGAGGCGACTGAACAGAGTAGCTCGGCATGGGCTATTTAGACTGTGGATAGCTGTTGTTTGCTTTATTGTTTTATTAAAGTGATCTCATAGATGTTAAACCCAGTTTCAGACCACTTCAAAAAGAAAGTGAATCTGTAACTGGAGTTTCAGAGATAGAGAGGGTGAGAGAAAGAGATAGGGAGGGAGAGGGAGAGAGAGAGAGAGAGAGAGAGAGGGAGGAGGAGGAAGAGAAGAGAAAGAGGGGGGAGAGAGATGGGTTGACAATGCTAATACAACATGAGTGACCTACTCATTAATGACTCAAGTGGTTGTGTGGCATATTAGCACATCCAACACTAGGCTGTAATTACACACCCACACTCAGAGATAATTGCCGCGAATCTAATCAGACGCCTTTGGAGCATTCCGCTTTCATCTGCTGCCCGGAAATCGGACTTCTGCTGCATTTGTAAATGAATCAAACTCCGACTAGCGTGTCCTACTCTGATCGTTGTAATTACCATTAAACAAACATGCACCCTCCCACACCAGAGGCACACCAGGGTGCGCCGTTAAACACACACCCTCTCTCACACACACACACACACACACACCAGCAGTGGCTCAATCACTCCACTGGTTGTCCATTGTCCCCTACGCCATCTGAAAGTGCATGGCAGAAGGCTGTAAATCAGGAGCGTAGACTACTGGGAGTAATATTAGACTAATTGGTGAAACTGTGTGTGGGTGTAGGACAGCGAAGCCATAGCCTTAAGCGGCAAGGATTAAACTCGCATGGCTCACCAGTTAGAGTAGACAAACATGAGCAACATCTAGCTGGAGCACTGCTCATGTCTATCCTTATGTTTCCTTCGGTGGATGTAATGTCCAGAGTCTGGTTAGGTTACCACAGTGTATTCCTTACCCCGTTTAAATATGCCCCCTAATCAAGTAGTAAAGGTCTGCCAACATGCCCCAGCTGCAATTAATGGTGAATATGTATGACTTTTTGGGAATATCTTCCTTCTGCCCTTTTTGAAGCTCTCTCAGACTTCTTGACAGTTCTGATGTGCTTATGAGGGTTAAACATTTAGGTATCTAATGAGGTTTAATCGCAGGTAGAGTACCGTGGAACGATTTGATTAAAGGGTGATTTGTTTCGCGTTCACATTTTTTTTCCACTCACCTCATCATCTTATTTCCTTGAGTAAATGAATTATCTGCATCATTGGAGATTAGTTCCAGCTCCAGCGAGTCGCAGCTGTTCACCAGTGCTAATCTGAGTGATAATATGAGGAGGGACAATTAAGGGTAAGAAACGACAGCAGAACACGTCCCATTTTAAAAACTATTCAGAATTAAATTCGGACACCTTTAGGGTAGAGTAATGATTGAAGTATAGTCCTCAACACGCAAATAAAGTAGGGCCATTAAAGTTAAAAATAAACACCACCGTCTGAAAACGTGATCACACCCATCTGCCACTCTGCACTGCTATTCCCTGTTTTGTGTCTGCCAATCAGGTCTCTGGATTTACAGACCACTTACTTGTGCTTTCTGCCGGAGAGACTGATCCTGAAGCTTACAGTGAAGTGAGGCACGGCTAAAATGCTGTTTTCCTATTACAATTCTCCAAACTGGGACTTGAATAACCGACAGGCAGCGCAGAAGACTACTGGCCAATGCAAAAAAAATTACTGTACATGCATGCTAAAATAAAAAACAAATTACCACACTGCATAGAAGCAAAGTGGTGTTTGGATTACATCAACTCATCTCATTAAGCACAAGGACATGGGGAGTCAAGGGGAAGGGCAACCACTGCCACATTGAAGGAGTAGCTACAGTGGTCTCCCTCTAAAACTGGGGCAGCCTCATTCTTCTCCGTCTCCCTTACGAACGGTATGGGAGTTCTATAACTCTTAACACGCATAAGTATCTCTGTGTCCATATGGTACACCTTTACCACTATCTATCACAAATAGCACCTCTAGCCAGTCTCACACATACAAAGTGACTTAACTGTATCACCCAGGATAGCAAAAGAGGTAGCGGAACATATAGACATCAGTTTGGGAACCTTTTAAAAAAACACCTCAGGTAACATCATGTTTGTTAGGTCATTTCATGTCAGGAAAAACTACTGTGGACTTCATGTGTGTGGAGTCATGTTAAAGGAGGCCAAAGCCCTAGCAGACACTGCTGGTCAACATTAGTATTACATTGCAGGAGAGTAACAGTAATTACATTTATATGTGATCTGAATTCTGCAATCAGACTACACTGTGGGTGTTCCTTTATTGTGCTGTCCACAGCTAACTTTTGGAAGTTTCCTAATTGGTAATTATGCACAGTTTAACCCAAGTTAAAATCTACCACGGAGACATCTCTTGCCTCAGAGAGATCTAATTCAAATAGAGTTCAGTGTTCAGAAGTGCTCAGAAAATGGCACTGTTTGGAGTTTACTGTATTATATGTCATTAGACTCATTAAAGCATCTCAACTAAGGATTTAATTAGAAGAATGTTTAGTCTGTACACTCCTCGTCCATTCCATCGCAGCTATACTATTAAGTGCAGGCTAGCACAGTAGTCATCTCCTTGTAAGCATATATACACTACAGCTATGCACAATCCAACCCCTAGTTAATGGCAGTACACGTTTATAGTTACACTTATTAACTCAGTGTGTGCATACAGTATAAAGTAGAGTTACACCATAAGAAGTCAGATGTAGTAGAAGACTGACCATATTAATGTACACAGAAAAGTATAACCCAGACAAACACTGACACTGAGAATAAGCCATGTAAGCCAATCCTTTTAGAAGTAATTTATAAGACAGTGTGATTGATTAAACAGTGAGGAGCACCAAGATAATCTCGTACTAGCCTGGAGAAATGCAGTACATTCCTAACTCTAAGGAAGTAATGGCCAGGCTCTAATTATAGCAATACCCAATAGTTTAGGTTGTACAACCAGAACAAAATAAAAACGTGAATCAGGCAGAAGAGCTGGTTGTAGAGTTGGGTGAGTTGGTTTTAGAGTTGGATAATTCAGTACTTGGAAGATCATTGACCTGGCTTTAACACAATCATGCTTGGTTGGCCTTTAACCAATATGTCTGTACAGTGTGTGTAACCAGCAACAACTTCACTTGAAATCCTCAGGCTTCAGATCAGAAATAAAGCAATCTCCCCGACAGGTGGAAGAGTGAACATAAAGCACTCCTCAGGGACAGCACTCAACACACACACACACACACACTCCTCTTATCCAGTTTTATTATTTTTCCGCAAAAGTATAAAGAGGAAACTAGGAACAAAAATAAAAAGGATAAAACCAAAAAAGGAGAAACCATATAGATAGGCTACAGAATTCTTTTATCCATTTTTTTTTTTTACAACGTTAACTTAAAACAAAAAGGAGAGAAAAGCCATTCTACTCTCTACTGGTGATCGTTAATCTGGAGAAAAAAAACAGAGAGGTAAATAAGATAATAGGATATTCATTTCTCATCCTGTCGTTTCTTATCGCATACGATTTGTCCATTTTCACAACAGAGGGGAAAAAAAAAAGATACAGGAAATCTCAATTCTTGTCTTCCATTGCATCTCAACTCATCATCCCCCCCCCCCCCACCCCCCCCCCCACCCAAAAAAGGAGAAACAGCTTAAAGTAAAGAGGCGCGGGAAGATCCTGCACTCTTTCGATGAACTCGCCAATCCCCGCACCCAACACACCCGTCCACCCTTGCCCATGTAAACCCGAACACACCCGTCGAACCTGTGACCCGCCCTTGAGCACGGCCGCCCTCGTCCCTTTGCGCTGGCTGAGGGGAAGAGCGGCCGGGAGTAGCGAGGAAGGAGAGAACCAAAGAAATCAACAGAGGAGGCAGAGAGGTTTCAGCACACACACACACACACACACACAGAGAAGGAGAGAGAGAGTGAGGTGGGGGAGCCTGAGACACTGTCTGGGAAACCGAAAAGAGGGAGAGAAATGTGTGTGTCTGTGTGCGTGCGTGTGTGTGTGTGCGCGTGCGTGTGTGTGTGTGTGTGTGTGTGTCTGTGTGTGTGTGAAGGTGAGTAACAGCACAGACAACGGAGAGAGGGCAGGCATGAGAGTTCCAGACAAAGCAACGGAGACAAACAGGAGTGGCGAGCAGCAATATGGAGGGCAAGAAGACGGAAACAGCAACCCAAATACAGTAAGAAATCAAAATCCCAGAGGTTGTAGGGCAGCTCTTTAGAGGAAGGCTGGCACGTGGAGGGCAGAGGCTCCACCATGGTGGCTGAAGGGAGATGTAGTCTGAGCAGATTCATTCAGTCAACATTTCAAAGCATAGAGACCTCAGCTCCCATGATCCTCTGAGGTCCTGTTCCAAATGAAGAAAAAAAAAAAATAATCTACCGGGTGCTGTCTGATTCTGCTTCAGTCCTTCAGCTCCCCACACGTGCTCAAATGTGTTTGACAAAATACGTGCACATGTGTGTGTGTGTGTGTGTGTGTGATGCCAGTGATGTGAGTGTGTCTAAGTATGTGTGGGACAGACAGACAGACAGACAGAGACAGACAGACAGACAGTCAGGAGAACCATGCTCAGGTCTTGCCTCAGGCTCAGACATGGGGCGGCTCGTCTGCATATAGTGTGGGAGTGGGGATGGGGGGGATGCTGATGCCTGAGTGACCTACTCAGTCCACTCAGAGGAGGCTTAAAGGGGGGGGGGGGGGCATCCACCTGGAACCTGCCCCTGCCCCCACCCCTCAGCCCAGACCTCAGCAAGAGACAGGCAGTGAGGAGGTAGGCCGAGCGGACTGACAGAGGAGGCATAGACTGCTGAGGTAACCAACCACACACACACACACACACACACACACACACACACACACACACACACACACACACACACACACACACACACACACACACACACACACACACACACACACACACACACACACACACACACACACACACACGTATTCATGCACGCACGACTGAGCTGACCAGTTATACACGCACACACACACACACACACCAGTTGACATGTCACAAAGAGGGTCAAACGAGAGGGAGAGAGGTTAGGAAGTGTCAAAGCAGCTTGAGAGACCCAGCACACAGGAGGAAAGAGCAGTGTGTGTGTGTGGGGTGTGTGTGTGTGTGTGTGTGTGTGTGTGGTCGGACAGGCGCAGAGTATTTTGTGTTGTGTGTGTGTAACAGAAGTTCAAATACGACTGCTGAGTCCCATTTTCCCGTGCAACGTGTGCAAGCACTGATCAAAGAGGAGTGGGACGAGAGAGAGGGGGGCATAGCGCGTGAGCGCCGCCCTGGCTGTGGCTGGTTAAATAAGAGAGCCGTACACAAGAGCAGATCCACAGCAGGGCCCCCGACCGCCCCAGTCCTCTGAGAGCAGTGTGTGCGGAGCAGGAGGGCAAGAGGGCAAGAGGCATCTGTGTTACTGGGGCAGTGGACACTTAAGGCTCAGAGCAGGGGGGCGGGTTAGGGGGTGGAGGGGTGCCAAGGGCATGCAGACGACGACGGGGCACAAGTCAAAAGGTCAGAGGTCAGAGGTCGCAGACGGGTGGAGTCAAAAGGTGCACTGACGGACAGGAGGCAGGACATTTCTCGCCTTGGAGGGAAGAGTTCTGCAGCACATGGTGTGAGTGTGTGAGTGTGAGTGTGAGTGTGAGTGTGAGTGTGAGTGTGAGAGTTTGTGTATGGAGGGTCAGACTAGGTGGCTAGGGCCTGCGGGGTTTGAATGCAGTCAAGGTGTGGATCTTCAGGATCTTCCCCCTCCCTCCCAGCCCTCCATCCATCCCTCCTTCCTGTTTTCCTGCATCCATCCGTCCGTCCGTCCGTCCGTCCACCCCCTGCCCTGCGGCGGCCTCCTCAGGAGCACTCCTCCCCGATGCGTTGGCACGAGCGGCCAACCTTGCGGTCCAGCTTGACCATCTTCAGCACGGCCTCCTCGCGCCCTCGCCCCAGGTGGTCGAACAGACAGTCGTGCTGCTCGGGGAGCCGGTGAAGCATGCAGAACACGTACCCTATGGAGAGAGAGAGAGAGAGAGAGAGAGAGAAAGAAAGAAAGAAAGAAAGAAAGAAAGAAAGAGAGAGAGGGTGAGAGATGGAAATGGGGGAGAGAATGGATAGACAGATGATGGAGAGAAAAAGAGATGAATGGAGAGGATAGAAAGAAAAAATGGGAAAGAGTGGGTGGTGGAGGGTGACAACAGAAAAGAGGGAGAGGGAGAGAAAGATGAGAACATAGTAACGATTAGATTTGGTGACAGTGGATCCTGGAGAGAGTGCTGCAGAGCCTACCGCTGGCCAGCAGACGCACAACCTGCTTCCTGAGAGCTTCCTCCATTTCCCTTCAGAGGAGCTCCATGTTGATTATCTAGCTTGGCAATGAACTCGAACAAGCTTGACAGATATGGCACATTTAAAAAGCAGAACAAAAAAGTATTTGGAAAACAATTTGAATGATTTTTTCAAAAGGCCGTCTAATCCGTCACGTGGCCTGGCATGTTATGCGTGCTATGTGTTCCGTGGGGTTGAACAGAGCCTTGGTTGGAAAGACAAAGCGTATAAGAAAACTAATGCCTGAAGTGCAACAACCACCACTCCTTTCCCATCCTTCTAAAGCTGCCCCCCACTCACCAAAGGCTCTGCTAATTGACCACTGCCTTTAACAAGAAGGGCAATAGCGCGTCCTAAGCCAAGTGCATGCAAGGCCGACTAACGTCCAAAGAGGCTTAAAAGTGCCGACTGAAGCCTTTACCCACTGAGCTTATGCTGCTTTCAATTGATGATTAGTAGACAATCTGATGATTAATACACAAAACACTGACAATTGATGTTTAGCGAAGAAAAACCTTGACCCAGATATTTTTCCCCTTTAAAATATTAAGTCTAGGGCTGATCGACGACAATTAATCTTCAGCTGTTTTTTTTTAGCTCAACTTAATATAACGAGTGCTGCAGCGACCCACCATATTTTCTGTGAGTGGATAATTGGCAGCTGTAGACGAAGGAAAGAATAAATATATAACTAAACGAGGACAGAGAGAGAGAGAGAGAGAGAGAGAGAGAGAAGGGGGTGTGTCGTTGCCACAGTCCTGCGATTTAAAAAGTCTGGCATTAATCCCTTGTTCAAGAAAGAGTCTCGTTAGGGTGTCTGCGGTAATGTTCTCATTAGCATGGCGGAGTTCGTTACACGAGTGTATGGTGATTAAAAGCTCAACAAGCTTCAATTAAACAACCTTCAGTTAAAGTGTGCACAATTAAAGAGCGTCACTGGAGCAAAAGAGTAGGCACAGCTGGAGGCCGCCACACACACTCACACACACACAGTGGATGTGGACAGGCCTTATGAAGACACACACACACAAACATCCAGTCACACACACACACACACACGCATACATACTCAAACCCACACACACACACACACCAGCAGATACACCATGTGTCACCTGATCGTGGATCACCCAACACACCCACGTAAACACGCCTCGGATGGGACTGTAGAACAGTTCTTGTATGTAGTCCCTCTATCTTGCCCTCGCCTGCACTCACGCACGTATGCACACACACACACACACACAAATATATAAAGGATGCTGCTGAGGAGTGCTGACAAACAATAGTGTTTTCATAGAGATAACACAGAGATGATCTCCTTCTATGGATTAAGTGCAAACGTTATCAACCTTCAGCACTAGACCATAGAAAGGCCCACTGAACCGTCGATGAGAGGCCCTTACCGACGCCACAAATGAAGACAGAGTGCACAGCACTGGCTGTGTTATGTGTGCGGTCACACGAAGGCTTTAAAAACTTTGCCAAGAGGTCTCTCCACCGAGACGCAATCTCTTGTGTTAGCACAGTTATGGACCTAACAATTATAAATTACAAATATCTCTTTCATTTTTTTATATATATATATATATATATTTTATTTATTTATTTATTTTTTAATATCTCTTTAATTAACGTCAACCCAAAAGAGGACAGGCTCACCTTTAGAGGTCTATATGAGCGCATAATGGTTTTGAGACATGGGATGGATATAGTTAGGGATGGTGTAAAGGTTCCATTAGTGTTGAGCTAGATGCAATGTACCATGTGTTGCCTTATATGAGGACAAATCTTCTCCTTGTGTGGACAAATAGGATCTTTAGGATCTCTTCTATTTGATTTGAGGTTGTAGGTTGATTTAGTAGTGCAGTGGGGACCTTGTGTGGCCCAATATGATCTACACAATTCTATTTTATTTGAATTCTATTCTATTGCAGGTTTATTAAGCAGTGCAGTGGGGAGTTCTAGATGAGGCGGTGCTCACCACAGCGACAGGAGCCCAGCTCCTGCTGCACCAGCTCCAGTTTGCTTTGGCAGCAGTGGCAGCGTCGGCGGTTCTTCTGCTTGGGCCCGCGGGGCGCTGCTGTGGTCTCGTCCGGGGTGGCGGGCGAAGGGGAGGAGGAGGAGGAGGGTGAGGGTGAAGCCACACGCGCCCGCTTCTCTGGGGACTCCTCGCTCTGAGAGCCCGAGGCTGGTGGAGAGAGAGAGACAGAGAGAGTGAGTGAATTCACACACACACAGAGATCACACACACACACACACACACACACACAGATCACATACATACACACAGGAAAACATGCGCACTCATAATTATTCTCCCCCTCTGTGTGAATGTGTAGTAATTGCAGTGCTACACAGAGGTAAGCACATCTACTGTGAACAGCACTTGCATGGCCAAACTCATTCACATATAAAAGCTACAAACACTCCCTAAAGGGAACCCATGAGAGTTGTTTTTTCATTCTTGTTTAAAGACGGCATTTATACAATTATTAAAAAACTGTTCTTGCTGTAAGCATTTGATCTCATTTGCCCAATTCATTTTCAACTGTGCTCCAAATGCTTGTTAAATAAAGTACAATAAGCAAAAATGCATCTAAACTGATTTATGAAAAACCCATTGGGTGAAACTAGTGGCTGGGGGGGGGGGGGGGTCATTTACAACTGCCATTACCACATACATTTGATTTTGCCACACAAAGGAATCTGGATTAAAATGTATGTATGTACTAAACATTCCAGAGACCAGCTTTGAAGAGTACCGGCGGTCTTTTAATTATATTGAGTAACCCTAGCAGTTACATTTACTGTAAGTGCTTCCTCTTAAGATAGGCATCAGTATCTGAATCAGAAGTTTGACAAAATCCCATCTGCCTTTCACTCTACACAAGGGTAACTAAGGTCAAAGTCATGGTGGCAGAATATGGACTAGATTTTCACTAATCACTAATAAAGGCCTAACCACCAAGATGATTACTAGATGATCATAAAGATCCCTTTAATGTACCTTTCCCTTATAAATCTCACACCAGTCCAACCAGGGGGCTCCCGACACTATCTAGCTCAAAGAAAATGTCAACGGCCTCCTCACAGCAGTCTAGCGGCACTCAGTGAGGAGAAAATAAGGGAAATCTGCTCTCAAACGACAATTAGACTACTACAATTACCACACGAGAGCACTTGTGCTTACTGGAAGCATTTTGTTCTTTTAATCCTCTCTGCTGGTAATTGACTTCATAGCATGCCTTTTTATTTAATAACCAGCTACCATTCTCAGAGGTAATGCATTAAAAATGAAGAAATGGTAGGGAATTTTCACACTGGCAACAGCCCAAACCCACTCACTGTGTTGTATGTAAATAGTAGGATTAAAAAAAGTAAAGAATCCTTTTCCACGCTGCTGCCTTCTGAAAACTAAACACTTGTACTTATTTTTAAAACCCACTGAATGCACCCAGCCTGGGCCATGCAGTCATCCATCCCACCTTGAACACACTGATGTTAACGGACACAGGTCCAATCAGCCACACACACACACACACACACACACACACACACACACACACACACACAAGTAGCAGAACAGAGTCACATACGGGAGTCGCAAGGTCGTTTCGTGGGAGTGGACAGAGTGGTGTGGCCTGCGTCTGTGCTTGAGGCTTCTGCAACACAGACAGAGAAGGGGGTTAGGGACAGACGACAGGAGAGAACAGAACAGGCAGAGAAGACGAGCCTTTCATGCACATTTCTTCTCTAATCAGATATACATTTCATCAGAATCAAAAGCAACAGACCAGATCATAAATCAAGTACTTTCTTTTTAGATAGTGAGACTTTGGCCTGGTGCTTTATTCGTTTTGTTCTCCATCCAGCGATACGATGTCGGCCACGGCTCTTCAAGAGGGCCTATTCTGCTAATGTTCAATGTCACTTCAAGAGTGCCTATTCTGCTCATTCTCAATGTTCAGGATTTGATTTTTGGGGGGGGTATCTACTAGAACGGATTTACATGCTTCAATGTTCCAAAAACACATTTATTTTTCTCATATTGTACATCTCTATACACCCTCTTTTAGAGCTCTACAAACGGCCTGCGAGTTTCTGCAGTGGAAAAGCGCCCACTGATAATGATCTTCCCCCAGTCAGCCTCTATTACGGCCAAAAAAAAAAAAAAAATGATGCCGGAGAATTATGTGACTCAGACTCCAAAGAGTCACTTAAGCTACGTCTCTAGTAAACTTCACCCGCCCAGGCAGAGAATTATCATACCGCTCTCTCACGCTCTCTATCTACGCTCTCTATCTCCCCTCTCTGCAGAGGTAGTCAGCAGGCTGCTAAGTCCTGGTAAATGGCTCTGTTTTCTGCCGTAGAGGGATGGGGGGGAAAGTATATAACAAGCGGGACTCCTTCCATCTCTGAAAGACTTCAGCCGAAGCTTCATTCCATCGAGGAGTACAGTACAGAGTAGGAGGACTGGAGGAACTTATGAAAAGGGGGGAGGGTAGGGGGTAGCTCACTCTCCATGACAACCCAAAGGTGCTCTGAGGAGGGTAAATCTGGAGAATCTAAATCTCCATGGGATACGGTATTAGCATCACACACACAGTAAAAAAAGGGTTGGTGTCACCAAACAGCAGTCATTGGTCCTGATTTAGTCTGAACCGGAGTACATTCCTAAAACATTGCTTCTGTCTAGACTTCTCAGACACCCTAAAGACAGTGAAGGCGCTGCTTCCATCTGTAAAAACCAACTACCATTTTTGGGAAAATGTGATACTGATTCATTTTCATCAGTAAAAGCTCCACTATTGTTGCTATAGTGATTTATCAAAACAGTTTAAAAGCTTCTTCTTGTTTTGCAGTCCAAAAGCTGAGGCAGGTCAAATCACTTAGACAGCTGCCCTCTCTATTGGCAAACACCTAATTGTTCCCTAATGCTACGGAATGGGAATAAACCCTACGGCAAGAAATCTACGGAAAAATAGTCCTTGGCAACAATAGAGATACGCAGAAAATAAAATCCCAGACCAATAATATTTAAACTATTGGTACGGAAGCGGAATTCTGCGGCAATAGCGCACTAACTATAGTTCCGGTTCCGTAGCCGTAGTCGGTGCCTAGAATATTACAGAGGGGAGCATTAGAGGGAATTACAGATTTGTTTGGGCATGCTTTATCTCTTTACAGCAGAACAGGAGAGAATTCCTCTGGAGAGGAAACAATGAGAGCTAAGCCACAGGCATTTGACTTATTAAATAATACCTGAAAATAAACCCAGATTCTCATCTCAAACCTGTCCTGTTGCAAATGTAAAAGTGGGTAAAGTGTTTGTTTTCATTGCTTTATTTTTAAACTACATCCTTGTCTTCGGTGTTGATGGGGGAAACAACTGATCCCTCAATCCCACCAGACCAAGACATAGAACAATTTTGATCATTGATATTTAATCCAGAACACAACGATGTTCATTAACAGATACTAAGGGATTAAATATCACGGCACAACCCTAGAAAGCAGGGAGGCATTAGGATGGATTCAGGACTAGACTGTCAGACACACAAACAATGTTCTTCAAACAGACAAGGTATTTTTAACCACAGTGCTACAAATTCTCTGCCAAGCCTGGCATCCATACACCTTGCCTGGACCCCAGGAAGAATAGTCTCCACTACGGTGTAGACTAATGGGGATACTTAATACACATAAACATTAGGCATGCTAGCGTAGCTATGTCAGTTATCGGACAGTGTCAAACATCGGCCATTCTGTTAAACAATCAAAACGCTAAATTTAATAATGGATTAACAATCTATATGCTTAGTTTAATAATGGATTGACATGACAACGCGAACGTTTGCCGATAACACACGCAGTCCGATAATTAGTTATATATAGTATAACGACAATAGTTACGATAGGGCCATTATCTAGAACACATGAACCACTATTCACCTTCCTGTACAGGGAGGGGTGTGGCTCCTGAGTCTTCTTGTGAGGGCGCCTCAGTGCTGGCCGGTGTCAACAGCAGGGATTGGCTACCGCTGCTGTTCGTCTCGCTACAGAAGACCGCTGACTGGTTATTGCTAGTGCTGGGCTCGGGCTCTGGGGGACAGTCTTCGTCTGGCTGCTTCTCGTGGATGTCTGGAGAGGGACAGAGAGAGAGGAGGAAACCCAGGGAGAAAGAAAGAAAGAAAGAAAGAAAGAAAGAAAGAAAGAGGGGGGCGGGGTGTACATATATACAGGGAGGGAGGGAGGGAGGGAAAGAGGGAGAGAGAGAGAGAGAGAGAAAGAGAGAAAGAGACTGTGAGAACAGTGACAGGGGAAATGTGATGCAGCCAACCTCAAGCTGAAAGGAGCAGGTCTGCTCTCCTATAGCCCATTTGTTTACATATTACTCACCGTTCAGAGACTCAGCAGCCTTCACACAGACAGAAATAAGCTACCTCCTGAGCAAACACTAAAAGGCACACAAACACCCACACACTCGTAGAAAATGACCCAGCAAAGGATGGGGAACTCTGGCATACTGTGGTCAAATGAGAGGATTTCAGTGTTTACCTGCACAACCTGTTAAATAACTTAATAGGCCATCACAGTAGATCAAAACAAGTATTAAACCCAAACTGCTACTGCTAAATCTCTTTTAGCTCCAGACATCAATTTAGCTTAGACATCATTTGGAGTATGCGCCACACTTGGCACAGCAAACAGTGGGAGCACAAGCTATATTTGCCCCGGATGTATTTTGGAGTTATGAGATCAATGCTTTAGATGGCATCAGCTGTTTGTCAAAAGGGTTGCAATGGTGCAAGCACTTCATAATTGTATTTGTTTTATGACCATGACTTCTTACAGGTTAAATTGCCCTTTGGATTCAGATATAGCTCCATTCTCCCACACAAGCTGGTTTTGACACACATTTAACTTTTCGCTCAGTGAAAATATCCTTAAATACTGTAATTAAGCTGTTAAAGATATCCTCTTGTTCAGAACAGAAACAGAGATGTTCTGAATGACACGCTTTTAGAGGTTAAATATTAAGACAAATGGACCAGCTGGCATGTCAAACTAGAAGTGTCCCTGGCAGCAACCCAAATAGTCCTGTGCAATGCTTACCTGAGAAGCATTTTGAGCAGAGGTTCATGGTTTTGCTGGATCTGTGGAAAGAAAGCAAGATTAGCGGAGCACCTAACAAGCAAAAAGCACACAGTTTTGTCCCCTCTAGACCAGCCTTGAGATCACTGTTGATTTTTTAAACCAAGGACGACTAAGAGCAACTTATGAACGTGTTAAGTGTCTTGTGTTCATTCGTGACGAATAAATCCCTTTTTCCAGTGGGCGTGACATGACAATTTGGCTGCATGTTGGCTCTCTCCTGGAGCCTTCGAAGTGGCTGGAGTACCACGGCCCTGTTTCTGCACTGCTCCAGTAGCACACAAGGATTAGGCTAGCTCTGTTTGCGTTGCTGATTTGGGGGAATAAGCCCCATGGTATCACTTTAGCCTCTAATGTCTGTAAAAAAAAAAGTGGCGTCTCCTCTCGAAGAAGCAGCGTGTCTCAAGAGTCCTTCAGCGCTCACACCGAGCTCATCCGCTCTGACCAGCCAATCCGACGCCACCCATCATTTTCAGATCTGAATCCTATTCCCCCAGAGTGAACTTGAAGTGGGCCTGAGGTGAGGAGAGACACTGGAGGGGGTGGTGGGTGGTGGGTGGTGGGTGGTGAGGGTGAGATGTGCTAATGTCACTTTCTGGACAACAACCGCGCAGACACATTTCGGGAGAGACAGGTAATCTGCTGCCACGGCAACAACAATCATCCCTCATCAAAATCAACCGTAATCATAATCACCGCACCAATCATCGCCGAGGCGGATGGCGGCTCAGGCGAGGCCGGGGGGTGTGAGAACACAGAGGAGTGGAGTCGAAGGGGGGGGGGGGGGGGGGGGGGTGCATATTTAGGATGTGCTAGAGGAGGGATCCTGGTGTAGGGAGTGTGCTTGGCACATTACTAGAGCCGTAGGACTCTATCGGTGGGGATGGGGTTCGTGGTGGAGGGGTCGCATTAATAAGGGCCTGATTGGAAAGATTATCAGTCCACAGCTGTCGACATGGAGACGAGGGTTCAGTGACAGGCATAAACAGGAACATGGGTGAGGAGGGGTTCACTTCTTCAAAAGTCGCAACACTCTAGCTCTTTGGGTACTTCTGTGTTCTACAAATCCAGGACCCTCAGAGAAAAAAAAGCCTGCCTCGAAGAGCCTACTCTAAATTGATGCTAACACATGGTTCTGAGTTTCCTCATATAGGTGTTAGCCTAATGTTTCTTTGCAATGTGTTACTATTGCACTGAATCGCAATGCTTTTCTAAATCACACTGAGCTATGCAAGAAGTCCAAAACGAAAATCAGATGACACAGTATCTCAACAGTATCTAAAAAAAAAAAAAGGAATAAATCACAAGTAGTTTGTTACCATACACAGCACATATCTCTACTGTAAACTTATCCAAGACATTCAGTGTTGCCAAATCACAAACTCCTCGAAACCCTGCCCACAGCAGCTGTAGAGCATGTGTAGCTGCAGGCTGTGGATAGAAGTGAGCGTCTCACACGTCAAGCTACCTTTTCATGACTACAGATCTCTCTGGCACACATAATTGCCCCCTGGGCATTCATCAACCAAATCAAGAGACTTTAAGAGCAAGAGAAATTTTAATGACTTTGCATATCGGAGTAGCAGGGCGGCAGTCAGTTGCGGATGAAAAGCTTCACTTTTGGGGGCAAAAATCCACACCTGTTAGCAGGCTACTGGTAGCTCTACTCTACTTCCTGTTGCAAAAGGTAACCTGATGAAGGTTTAAGACTGTAAACTTTGCCGTGTCCAGCATGCAAATCAAATCAACTGAACATTCCTGTCACTACCATAATGGTAGAAATCAGATAGGCTGTAACAAAGTCTATGGCAGTCACCATAAAGACTACTGCACTCAGAGAGGAGTGTTCTGGGTCGGCTACCAACAGAGAGCAGACTCTCTTTAGACATGACCTTCAAAGTGAAGAGAAGACTTTGGCCCACTGACAGTCACGTATGCAAACAGCCTTTGTGATGGAACCACAACCTTAAGATTTGATGTCATTTTCATTAGTTAGTATAGTTCCGTCGTAACCATATTTCTAGTCTGATTTAAACCTAAGAAACAAGGAGAGGAGGAAGAAAGACAAAGGGAAGAAAACAAATAGAAGTTATCTCTCTCTCCTGTGTCCATCTCTCTCTTCAGTCTCTTTCTTTCTCTCTATCCTTCCCTGTCTGTCTCCTCTCCCTCCTCTTCTTTTCTCCTCCACATCACTCCAATCCAATCAAGGCAGACGCTCTCAAGGGGGATAACAAGGCCGGTAGGATTAATTTGACATCTCCTGCTAAATGTCATCCGCAATTAAGGCTTATGAGCTGCGGCTGGAGCGCCAATCAAGCCTCCACCACGCACACCTCAGCTCACCTTCTTGAGGGAAATCAGAAGGGGAGAGGGAGGGAAGGCAAGGGAGGCTGAGCAGTACCAACCCACACAATGACAAATACACACACACACACACACACACACACACACACACACACACACACACACACACACACTCACACAGAGAGAGGATGGGGGGGGGGGGGGGGGGGGGGGGGGTGCCAGGAGAGAAAATCCAGCAGCCAACAGACAGAACTCCACTGCTGCTGCTTCCCTCCAGAGGCCAGAGATGCGGTTCAAGAACCAGCGGAGCTAGAACGCCTCAGCTCACAGATGCTGGAGTTACTGTTCTTAACAACTCCAACTTCAAGCATTCAAAGCATTTGCTGCAGGCAGGAATGTAGTTGTGCGTTGTTGTCCAACAGGTGCAAGACGTCTTAATAGGGCATTCGTACAGCTACAGCCATACAGCCGGATCAAGTTTCTGACACGCAAATAACAAAGTCATTAGGATAAGTAATAAAGATTCTTTAATATCGGGTCATGTGACAGGGACAGTCAATAGGCATCTATAAGTAAATATGTTGAGTAAATGATTGCAGCATGAGTTGTGTGAAACCCTTTGACAAAGATGTACAGCATAATGCTTGCTTTTCAACACTACACATATAGGTTCATTGTTGCATGCTGCCACCATGTTGATTTTTGAAGTTCGGTTGCCAAATAGAGGGGCTGTGTATCTTAACACAAAGGACACGTTTACTGTTCCAGTATCTATTAAAGCCTTCCGCAATTTCTAGTAGTGATATGAATGAAACCCTTCCCACCTTACTGTGGGTAGTAGCTGTCACAGGTTTAGAGAGCACTTCCCGTCCTAACTGGCACTTCGACTAGTGCGTAACTTGCAATTACAGCAGTTACATTTCTGCACTTCTTTTTCTTTTATTTCATTTTGTTATATTTCTGTTATATTTCTGGCAGGTTCTGTTATATGTTATATTTCTGGCAGGTTCTATTGCTCGTAGCTTGACTATTCTCTCCCTTGTACTTCGCTTTGGACAAAAGCGCCTGCTAAATGACTAAATGTAAATGTAAATGTTTAAGTCCCACAAACCACCTCACTGGGTAAAGAGAAGAAGGTTAGCCTATCTGATCATGAAGCTAAAGCTATCCAATCACGATCGTGGGTGGCGACCTTTAGCTTGGAGTGATGAGTTTTTCAGATTATTGTTATTAAAACAGGCTATAGACCTAAATCATGTTAATATTTCTCGGTCATTATCCCCGTAATATTTTAGGCCCTTCCAGTATTTCGAAGGAGGCTGGTGTTGCCAAGCTGAAACCCCAGGATTAGTTTTTGCTGAGGTTGAGCTCACACAGGAAATCTTATTTGACATTTTTGTACCCACCAATCAGCAGTGGGGAGTGGTTCAGGTGGTGGCAAAAAGATAGCAAACTAATTTGAACTGAAATTTGATCTGACATATTTGAACCCATTCATTAAGACATCATATGGAGGATGTTGTGGAAAATGTACAGTCCTACACAGCTTTGTTAAGGTGAAGGATGTAATAGCTTGTCACCTCCTTACTGATTTTTCTAACAGCCACTCTTGGATACAATAGAATAGGTCCAGAATTAATTAATGCATCATGATTATATTCATCAACAACAATAACAATTGTTGTTCATGTTGTTATCTTAAAATTTAAATAATTTTAAAGACATTATACATTTCATAAATACATGGTCGCTTTACACTCCCAAGAAGAGAGCCAGGTGCGTTTCTGACAAGTTTACCACTTCTTTGATCGGACAGCTCTGAAACTACATGTTTTTCCCCTCGAGATAAAATAGATTGCTTTTTTATAAGGGTCACGGCATAATGTAAACATTTTCACTGGCTCATGGCTGTCCTATCTTGGGGTTAACGCACTGATAACATTTTGCTGCCAGGTTTGACTGATTGGGACAAAATGCAACAATGATTAACTGAAATAGTTGTTGTACAACAACATTTTTGTTGTACAAACTTCAACAAAATCGAATTGAGCTAGAACAGTGCAATATCTGTCCTTCACTAGAACTAGTAGCCTACTGGTGCAACTTACTAACCTGAAACCGTCCAAAATGCAGACGTTGATGATTTTTTTTCTATACGCCCACTTCTCATCACGTGTCGGTGTCCCCCTTTAAATGGTTGGCAATCCTTCACACGGATTTACCATGTATTTAAACAACAGCGCCATGACTTTCCCATTGTGCTTCATGCTAACGTTAAAACCGGAAGGTTCAGTAGTCGTTCATAAAAACATTTCATTATCCTTTGCTATGGTATTCGTGAGTGAAACGTGAGAGTAATCCATAATATGAAATATCAGCGTAACATCACCCAACTAACGTCAGATACACCGTCAAATAATAGCTAGCTGGCTAGCTCAGTCAGCTGTTATCTGGGCGTTCTACTGTTAATACCAGTATTAGATTTAGCGACGCCTGACCTTACAACCCCAACAGGCTAGAGTGGGTGACAGCTGATCAAACATAATGGATGACCCTCTGTCTCCAAGTCAATCCAAATTGAGTAAGAGCCAGATCAGCCGACGTTAACACAAAAAGTTAGCCAATCGACGTTAGCTTACACTTTACATGCCACTAAACGTTTATTCTATGTCACGTCATGTTAGCACACAACGAGAAATGTATCTGGGTTGGATGAATGGCAAACATGCTTGCTAGCTAGCGAGAATAGCTGCTTCAGAAATTCTTTATTTGGCTACATTCCCCACCCCCTCCTCTGGCCTACACAAAACAACAATGGAATACTGGCAACGACAAACTGACAGTGGCCTCCGGCTGATGAGCTAGCAAACGCTAGCTGGTCGCCTTAGCTCAAGCTAGCATACGTTAGCTATCTAGCTAGCCATTTCCCCTTGTCATTGGCGTTGATGCTTACGTTAGCTTCCTGCTAAACTACATTTCAAACCATATCGTCGAGACAAACAGTTAAAGAGTCTTACCCCCAGAATCCACAAGGACATCGTGGTGGTATGGTGGAAGGCTTGCTCCTCTCACTGCCCGTGTCTCCCATAACGTTAGATAGCTGTCAGAAAATCAGACTTATTATGAGAGACCGAGGATGGGTTCACGGCCTGATTGTTATGAAGGGGATTCCTCGTCCAAGTATTAACAAAAATACCCCCAAAAGTTATCCTTGGCTATTAAATAAAGCAATGGTGCATGCGTCGACAGTAAAGGCTGTCGTGGGTATCTATAAATTGTAAACTCTATTATTTCAAAATTAAAAACGGCCGCGGACAGTCCGATGGACCGCACCGGGGGGTCGAGGCCGATCAGCTGTAGTACGGACGGTACCAACTTTGCAAGAAGAGGTTGTCCTGCTATCATGAAGAACTTTCAACACATTTCCTTAATGTGTGAAATACATATGATAACATACCGATGTTTTCCTTTTTGCTTTAAATATCTCATTCAGACTATAAATTGTTTACGTGTGCAAACCGGGGAGCAGTTCCCCCTCTGCATATTTTTTACTCCTATGATGAGGTGGCACAGCCCATTTTGAATGGCTTGTTTGTACCCGAGATTTATAGGGTTGGTTCATATGGATCCCGGCCGTGCAGTGTTTACTGATTCAATCAAGTGAGATCACACTGAGTACAGTTTTATTTGAACAGATGTTGCCATTATGTTATACCTTAACCGTGAGGCTTTAATCTTAGAGAAACTACTGACGTACTTGATCGTTTGAAAACGTTTCCAGGTTGTCTATCAAAAGAAAACACAGCTAAAGGCTCCTCCTTTGAAAACCTTAGTGACATGAAACTGGGAGTCATTTGAAAGAATGATCAACTATCATTATGACACTTTAGAGCTCAAGATAATCATACATGACCTAATAGCACATTTATGTCAATTATATTATTATATTTTGCACCCCTTTATAAGTGAGTGAGTTTCGTGTGCCCGGAAACATTGTGACAAGAAGCCTAATCAGGAATCTGTTTGATTGGCCTAAACATATTTTTCGAAGAACGGTCAATTCTGTTATTTTCCCATTAAAAACAGGGTGAAAAAAATGAAGAATGTCCTAACAGAACCAGGCTGTTTGGCTTAAAATCTTACATAGCCTACTGTCAAAAAAACTAATTTGTCATTTTTTTAATTCCGTGTTCAGGATCCAGGTTCTGGTCTGTAAAACGAAACGTAATGCATGCAGCCTGTGGTGAGCTATTCTTTTGAAATAAGTCTGTGTAATTCTGGGTAATGATTTAGGTGGGCTTTTCCTTTTCCTTTATGAGTACTCTACTTTACCACCGGAGAAACACGAGAAGGTTTGAATAACAACAGCTCAACCAGAAAGGTATTGCATTGCAGATAGAGTCAGTAACCTGAATGGCAAGTAACAAATCCATACGTTGAAATCTTGTATTTTATTACAACAGCTAGGACATGTTCTTTATGTCGTACAAAGAAGATGGACTGTTTGGACTATTCTACAGTGATGGTCAAGCATCCCCTGAGTCCGATATCTTTATAATAGCAGTGATAGGAACCTCATATTCATAGCCACTAAAAGTTTCCTTCAAGAAGATCATGCCCATATTATAAATCTGTTGTCCATTTCCTTATCATATTATTGGTTTATTAGTTTTTAATTGTAAAGTGTAATTTTTATTTAATTATTTATTTATTTTAAGCAAAGGCTTTTAGACCTATATTGACATATCTGAAAGATAATAATTGACATTTTCAGGTGTTTGTTGACTTGTAAACAAATACACAAGCTGAAACAGATGTGCAAAGCAGATCAATATTGGGGAACATTGCATAGTTATCATGCATTCACAGTTACATCATCCTAAATCCAGAAGGATTTTCTTTTTTTGTTTTTGCCCCTCCCACTGCATGTACCAAATAGTTTCACTTAGTTAAAAGTGGGGTAGAAAATAATTATATTGTGTTGCTCTGCTTAAACAGCTTTTCAGTCCCCAAAACCATGGTGACGAGGCCCACACTTAGTTCAAAGTTAAGTTCAAAAAGTAGAGCCACATCCTTTATCTAGTCACATAAATCACACTTTTAGGTTAGGTACCTGCATGAATGGTTTACTATAAATATATACTGTACATAGGCATTTACTGATGTTCACTTTTTTTAGAAAAGTTTTGTGTGGAATGTGCTGGCCTTGTGTGCTTTTCACAAGTTCAATTGACATGTAGTTTCAGGTCAATTGAGCGCAATCCAAACCCACCTTCTTCCAGACAACACAGACTGCAGCCTAACTTTTGAAATTCTTGTGCATCTCTCAAGCAAGAGCGTGGAAGCTTTTCTGATGGTATTCTGCTTTGATATTTGTGGGCAGTATGTCTTCTTTTAGCCAACAGTACAACAATAGGCAATGTTACCAGACAGAGTAGTGTCCAGTCAGAAAGTCTGTACCTGGAGACATCGAAGCCTACACATTTAAATTTTTATTTTTTTTGTTTTTGGTTAATTCTTGGTGAATTATTTTAAAAGGTACCTTACACATGGTGTCCCTTTTTAATCATACATGACCTAATAGCAAATTTATGTCAATTATATTTTATTTTGCACCCCTTTATAAGTGAGTGAGTTTCGTGTGCCCGGAAACATTGTGACAAGAAGTCTAATCAGGAATCTGTTTGATTGGCCTAAACATATTTTTCTAAGAACATTAAATTCTGTTATTTTCCCATTAAAAAACAGGGTGAAAAAAAATTGTCCTAACAGAACAAGGCTGTTTGGCTTAAAACCTTACATACTGTCAAAAAAAAATCATTTTTTGAGTTCCGTGTTCAGGATCCAGGTTCTGATCTGTAAAACGAAACGTAATGCATGCAGCCTGTGGTGAGCTATTCTTTTGAAATAATTCTGGGTAATGATTTAGGTGGGCTTTTACTTTTACTTTAGGAGTACTCTACTTTACCACCGGAGAAAAACGATAAGGTTTGAATAACAACATATGGGATGTATGGGAAAATAGGCTGTCAGCATAACCCGTGTTTCTCCAAACAAGAACATGGATTACAGACATTGTTGTGTTGTTCAAAAGGCTTTAGGTGTTCAATTTTAAATGCCTGTTTCTCAAGACGGAAACATTTCTGAGCAGCATTTCTGCTCCAGCCTGTTTTGTTGAGATATTTTCAGAAAGGTAATCTGATTCATCCTTAGGACTGGAGGCAAAGTGAACACATCATTAGATGGATGCTACACAGCATTAAGGTGAAGAACAATAAATCTCATGAGGTGATATTTTGATTGGCATTCTGAACCTGTTCGCCTCTAGGACCCTGAGGCGGGCAGGTAAGATTGTGGCCGATCCCTCCCACCCGGGTCACAAACTCTTTGAGGTTCTTCCCTCCGGCAGGAGGATGCGGTCCATCAGGACCAAAACCTCACGCCACAAAACCAGCTTCTTCCCGGCTGCATTTGGCCTTATTGACAAGGCCCGGGACCCCAACCGGACTTGGACTCTTATCCCACCCCCACACCTCAAGTCTGTGTTACATTAACACACATTACATTGCACATTGCACATTGCTCATTCACATTGCACTTCTGTTTTGCTTTTTGCATTCTACTTTCCACTTAATTTTTTTATATTCATTGTTTATATATTTGTATCGTATATATTGTGGGTTTTTTCTTATGTGTAGTACTTATTTGTGTTTTTATGTTTATGCTATGTGTAGTACTTGTTATGTTTGTATGTTTTATGTTTACTGCACCTATACACCAGAAAAAATTCCAGGTAGGTGTAAACCTACTTGGCAATAAATCTTATTCTGATTCTGATTCTGATTCTGAACTGTTCATCAAGGTTACCATGCCACAAAAAACTTTTTTTTTTGTTGTACAAAACTGAATGAAATTTAGTGTGTAATTATGCATTATTGTATTGTAGGTAAGGTTCTGAGAGAATGAGCACTAGTCTCGTTGTGACAGTAGCAGATTAGAAAAGAAAGAAACATCACATCTTATTGGTATTTAGATTTAGCTGCAGCTCCCCTTATATATAGGCGTCTCTCCACTGCAGGAAGTTTTGGGACTTTTAGTGGTTTGAACGTTTACAGGAACGACCCACTGCTCGGTTTCCCCCTGAAAACGACCCTGAAAGGGATACAGGGGCGGTTCCTGCAATTGAGACACGCCCTAAAACGGCCCACTGGTTCCTGCTGTGGGAAGGTGCCTTATACTGTACATAAACATACATCAATAACATACCTTAATACAAGTTCACTGCTATACAGAAAGTGCTACAAGCCGAGAGAAATTGGGCAGGGCCAGTAGAACTTTAGAATATCAGATGAGCGCAGGACCAGTAGAACTTTAGAATATCAGATGAGCGCAGTCTGTTTTGCTTCTAAAGCACCACTTACCCCTCCGCCCTCCATCCCACCACCTCCTCCCCGTTCCTCGTTCAGTCCAGCCCGAGGCCGTGAAGCCTCTAGAGACTCCACCACACTACTTCAAAGACAAATCTCCCCCTGATACACACACACACACACACACACACACACACGCACACTCACACACACGCACACACACACACACTCCGCACACATCTTCTGAACACTGCAATGAAAACAAGTAGTTAAGGAATTAATTAGATGGAGGATCAAACATGGAGCAATGGATGCAGCCCACTGGCACGCTCCTCTAAACAAGGACATATTTGGGCTCATTCATACACACACATGCACACACTAGACACACATGAACATGCTGTGCATATGTGCACCAACATATACACCTGCGAAAGAACTTTATAAGGTTTCCATGAGTTCATGTAAACTTTCAAACTTTCGGTGAAAATTCGGTGAAATCCCCCTGATGCCTCTGTGTTGTTTCATGCCCTGAGGAGGGCTACAAAGAAAGGCAATGTGATCTCAGAGGAGATTTGATTAATTTATCAAGAAGATATTGAGAGGTATAGTGCAGTAGGGAGAAAGAGAGAGAGAGAGAGAGAGATGGGAGGGTATACTTTTGTATTATGTGTGCATACAGTATGTGTAGAAGTTATGATATGTAGCTCTAGTAACTACTACAACTGCTAACTACTACTCTAGTAAATATTACTACTACTACTGCTACTACTACTACCACAACAACTGTGTAGTAGTTCCATTTGTTTGGCACACAACAGTGCAGGAATCATCCCATCCCATGTGTCACTGTGGAGGTCACTATAGATGCAAAGAGTTTCATGACACACACGATTTATTTGGTCAAGAAGGTCTTTGAACCTGGGGCTGCAGGGTCAGTATATGAAGAGTAGGCTGAGAGGGCTCTCAATCCTGCTTCAAACCACTTAATGGATTTTCTTGTGTGCTTTGATAAATGACACTTAACACATTGGATATTTAGCAGAGAAAGTACCTTTCTAGAAGTCCTCCTGAAACTACAGCTAGAACTCAGTGGGCACTAATTTGACACTGGCAAGGTGACAGTATTGACTGCCACACTGCATTGCAGTAACCCAGGCAGTAGTAAGGGTATTATTCAGAATTATTACCTCCCTCTTAATTAAGATAGAAATCCTAGTCGTTCTCCAGTGTTCTGTTTTGTTGCACTGAAGGTTTGTTGTGCTGTGATTAATTGCAGATTGACACTGACAGTAGCACAAGTTCCAGTTCCTGTTAAGGTCTCAAATGTAGAAATCCTATACTGGTGAAGGTATCGGCAATATTCTTCTTACAATGTGCAGATTTGCACTTTATTAACCATTGTGCACATTTGCGTAAAATCCATAAGAGTCGGATCTAACGAGCAAATACTGGTCAGTATTAGACACAATTGATAGATAAAGAGTGTATTTTGCACAAGGACACAATCAGTATGCACATGCTGTCTTTGTGATCATCAGGGTAAAATACGATACAAATTTATTTAAATGCTGTCCTTTGCAATAACTAGCTATTGTTCTGAATCAGATCTAATGAACCTTAACCATAAAACAATTCTGAAACAGAATTTGCCACTGTCATATTATACAAATATCAAGCAGGGATAACCATGGACTGTGAAAATAAAGCGTGTCAAGGGTGCACTTAACCCTTACACACGAGAGTTATTTCACTATATTCATTTTACTCATACAATCACATTTACTGCCAATAAAACATCCAGCTGGTGAGTTTGAGGCATCACCTCCAGGACCAGATGGCAGAACACAGCCAGAACAGGAAACAGGGCCAAGTGTAGACCACGTCATGCAGATCAACTAACCCACGCTTGGACCCAAGTGGACAACAACAGATACTCTCTAATCTTCGAATGACTACGTCTTCTAATGTTTTGCCATTGCAGTCTAAAGGCCGTGCATCATCCATAAACCATAATTCAAGACTTGTTTCTGTCAGAATCATGGAGGTGAAGGCATTCCTTCTCAGTGGACAGAGCATAAGTTGTCAAATTGATTGATTACAACACCGTTAAGAAAGGATGGATCAAGTGTTTGATAACATGGATTCTTCTGCCAGATGTTCAAAAACTCTTCTGTATAAAATTTGACGCTCTGAAGATAAGTAGATCTGAAAGCTATTTATGTTTCTTATGGATTAACCATTACATTTCAGCACTAAGGTGATTTCAGGCTAAATGAATGTGCAATTGGTTGTTATATACAGTTATATATGACTCTTCTTTTAATATCATCCATGGACTCTGATCATTATTGGCAGCACACATTCAAGACAGTACAACAGCTGCACAATGTGTCTGCATGGGAAATGACAAAGCAAGGCTGCCCAGACCTCATACCCCAAGGGTACATATTACCTCGTTTCTGACCAGTCTCAACTGATGTAGTACCAACTGATCAATTGCCTCAGTGACCTTTTCCATGCGTGTGGTTGGAACAATTGTGTACTGTGTTGCATCGGTGCTGAGGGGGAAAACTCCTACTCCAGCGCCTTCAATGGAGTTAGAATATTTCAAGCCCCACAGGTTTTTTCACACACGCCAGATCATAGAGCACAGCTGTCACAGCACTCAGTAGCTGGAGACACGTGTACGACATGCTACTGTCTGTAGACACCTACTCATACACACACAGGTGTTGGCAACAGTGACGTGAAGGGGGTCAGACAGGGTTAGTTAAGCTTGACAGCTACTTTTCCCACGTTACCATATGTGTGGTTAAGCGATGTTAATGTCCCTCTGCTCCCAGCTGTGCAGTATGTAGTGTGTGTGTGTGTGTGTGTGTGTGTGTGCGTATGTGATGAGGGAGGTTGTACGGCCCTTCAATCGCTCAATCTGCTGATCAAAGGCACACTAAACAGCATGAAACTGCCAAGGGGAGCTGGGGGCTGCAGGTACACTGCAGAGTAAGCAGCATGGGTGGGTGGAGTGGGGGATGGGGTGTTCTAAGGGAGAGCTAATGTTGAGGGACAGTACATGTCCCTCGTCGCGTTACCTGAATTAGACTGCAGGTGATGGCTGTGCAGCTCCCAGAGCTGGTGCCTCATTAAAGACGGTAAAGGGGCAACAAACCGGGTGCTGAAGAGGGGGAGGGGGGGCTGGGAAGATGGCAGATCAAAGGGAATACGGAGAAAATCCTCCTGGCAAGTGTGTGCATGTGTGTGTGTGTGAGAGAGTTCTGAATGATACCATGTGTACGACTCGAGCAGGGAATGAAGAGCTATGCTAATTATGTAGGAGGCAATATTCCTTGGCAAACGTTGTCACCATTGCCATCTAACCCAACTGTGGGGTGGCAGGGGGTATAACCGGAGTCGGTAACACATGGACAATGACCGCTTACATTTCTGAGGAATGTGTGCTGTTGCCCAGCAGTATGTAAACAGGGTCTAGACTTGGAGTAACAGGGGAACGGTGTAAACCAAATGCAAAGCTAACGGTATTCCAAATACTCTGGTCTCCGCTCCAGCACCCGACTAGACTTGTTAAGGGCGTGTCCTGAGGATGTAGCTTGCTTGGTGGTGTAGAAGCACGTCCTCATACGGGAGATTCGGCCTTCCAGTCTTGATCCCATGAAAGCCATACAAGGAAAACCGCTGTAAAAGCCCGAGATGGCATCCGGTGCAAGTCTAATATGGGTAGGCACCGAGCAGCCAATTTGGAACTGTACCGATTTCTCCCCCAGAAAGAGCCTACACCTTCATGTGCTTATTGAAGTTACACAAAAGTCTGAGCTACTTAACTTCAGGGTTGGATTGCTGGTCGCTCATCATTCATTCATTCATTTATGCATGCACATGCTACACACCCTAACCACACTTAGCAATACTCCAAATAAACTTACAAAAGCTACCAGTTGCATGCATATTTATGCAGACATTCATTTTCAATGTCAACTTTTCACCATCAACTGTTGTACTTGATATGCATGCACAGTGGCAGAATGTGCACATTTCAACCTATTAACCCGAATGACTAAACAGCACTCATTGGCTCAATGCCTACTACTCGTAGCTTCTGCTCAAATCTGCCCCCCACCCCGTTTTGCAATAGCTTTTACAGGGGCGCCCTCTCCTGGAATTAAATGATCACAGTCAATGTCATCAGTTGAACTGAAAGTCAGGACGAGGAATTAGACAACCACCACTACAAGATAAAATAAAAGCACATTACAAAAGGCAATACAACTCACAATTAAGGCTTTCCGTAGGGTCTTTCACGGTTAATTCACAAAAATGTGGAATGAAATGAAGAGCAATACATGAACACAGAACAAACCAATCCTTTATTTAACATGGCCTACTTAACATGTGGGCAACACTACTTACAATCTCATTTAATTGTACTTTACACCTTTGTTAAGAGCCTTGTCCATAGAAATTCAGAAGCGGAAATCAAAGCATCAATGGAATAAAAACGGGTTAACGATGTTGCTCTAAGTATTAGTCAGTGCCGATCTTCAATCTGTTAAACACAACTGATGATATTATGACGAGCACTATAATTACACTTATCCAGCGGAGCTGGATCCATAATTAGGGATGCAGTAGGGGGGCACTTAAGAACTGAAACCCTGCATTACACAAATTAAGTCTAAAGAAAAAGTAACGTCACTAAAACAGTTTACCTGTATGCTCCCACTATGGACTACCCGTATAATTCTATGATCCATTCGTCAGAGCATGGAAGTTTTCGATTGTCAGCAGAACATGCCGGTTGTTTTTTTTGTTGTTGCAGATAATCGATCTAAATGTGCCATCCCACATGTAGAGAATACGGTTACAAGGAAAACTGAACAAATCCACCAAGCATGGAAACAACTTGAGGCCAAACTATAACTAGTCTAGACTACTTACACGGTTGGGGGGGGGGGGGAATGTCGAATTACGTTTAGGTGTACTGCCAACTCCACCGTATCACAACTACATAGCTCAATTTTAATTAATGTATGGGCCTCGTTTGTCACGGGTATCTAGCTAAAACTTGTGCTCGACTTGGCTAGCTCTCCGAACACTCCTTGCAACCAAGTCAAACGTATCCTACTTGCCACGTTTCACACTCGAGACTCCACATTGCAAAGTGTTACTTAAAACCAAACGTATTGAAAAAAGTAGAGTGTTTGAGCCCGGTTTTGTCTGTAGATCCACTGGGAAAGATCTCCATTTTTCACCGCACTCATATTAATCTAGTTCAGTTCTGCAGTTCAGGTGAGCAGCACCAGTGCTACAGAGGAAACCTCTTCGCGGCAGCCTAGCTGTCCACGGCATTACCTACCAGCGAGCTCAGACCTGATTCTGAACGTGGATGGGTTTCTCGTGCTTTTTTTCTTTCGAACCGGTATCGTCGTCAACATCCCCGAATATTACTGAAAGCTAGAGTTTAAAAACAGTAACACTTGGTCAGGGACGCACATTTAAATAATCTAGGGTTAGGAGAATCTCCCATCGACTGAAGAGCGGTTCAGTCTCTCAATATATACACTTGATGACATCATCAACACGCACTGCTTTTTGGTCCAATCGGATAAGACGAAAGGAAATGCTTTTGCCGCGAAACACTGGTCTTCGATGAGCTGCATAGCCTACTAGCCTGTGGTAGTTAGCTAGCCAACAGAATCAGTGGTAAACAGGCAGAGCACATCTTTGGTGTGAAAAAGATACTGTAGTCGAAGTCATGTTGTCGTTTCGAGGACAGTCTCAAACTATGTATCATGCCATAAACATAAGTGCAATTATGTGCAACTGTGTCAACAATGGTGGAATAGCACATTTTTGTTGTCAAAACTGAAAATGTCTTATTGCTTATGTTTATGATTCAGGTGTGTTCAGGACAGGACCATGGAATATACGAATGTGTAATTCTGAATTTTAGGAGATGCCGTTGGGTATTTTCTTAATGTCCTTATGATTAAATCATTGTTGTATAAACAATATCGCATACCAGGGTTGTAAAAAACCTTCAAAAACACTGATCGCATGTTTTGAACAAACAAAAAAGACATTAAAAGGACATTTAAGGTTATCAGTAAGCAGTACTAAGTAGCCTAGGCTACAGCAAACAAGTGGTATGAATCGAATTAGATCATTAAACTTGTCAGCTCTGTCTGAATATGGATGAATCATCACAGAAGTTTTACTCTGCATTGGACTGGGTCTACCAAAAAACATCTTTGGGACCAGGCCATATCTTGATTTACTTTCTCGAGAAGTGAATGTGAAAACACTGTGAAATGTGAATGCTGTGAAATAGCTTAAACAAAAACATGTGCCTAGAATGGACATTTAGGAGAGACTTTATTCATTCATCAGAAATATAACACTGTTGTGGAAGCTATTTACAGAGTGCATATACACCTTCATCAGCATGACTGTTCAATAATTCTACTTTTAAACAAAATGTTAATGTTTCTCACAATTTAGAATAAAACAAAAAAAAGGCATAGGACATATAAGGACAATTAAACACTAAGTAAGTTAATCAAAGGGTGGCAAGCTCCAGTGTAGGCATCACATTCAATCAGATAACTTCAGGCAAGGGTTATCTAAACACTTGATATATACTGACATGGTCTTTTGTTAACTATTCAAGACATTGTGTGGGAATTATATCTAATGGGTTTATAAAATCACAGGTGAAATGATAGAGGGTCTAATTAACATCATTGCAGCAACATGCTGCTAAAAAGCCAGACAGACATAAAATCACAATTTTTTATTTGTCTCTATTTATCTTGTAAAGCTAGCAGGTTTCATAGTCCTCTAACAGCACATACCCATGAATAGAGTAATCCATCCTTCCCCAGTCCAGGTAATTACCAGGACTGTAGGCCAAACCTTGCATGTAGTTTTGAATTTCACATGCAGAAATGACATAGTCCCACATATGCACAGCTCTGATATGTCCTATGAAGGCCTGAGAGGCATCAAAACTTCCTCCATAACTATCCTGATCTTGGCCTAATGTTATAATAGGAGTTCCAGCTATGGAGCCCCCAACATGACGGGTTGTCTTCACACTGCGAATCTGATTGACAGTGACCTGAGACAGGCCAGTGGCTGCATCCCAGGTAAGACACATAGAGTTCCACTTATTCAAGTCGAATGGTAAGCCATAGAAAGCCCCAGATTCACCACCAATATACAACAGATATTCATTTGTAATATCATTTCTAAACAATGCAATACTGTTTGATTGTGTGGGGACGTCCATAGAGAAAACTGTAAAGGTTTGATCATGTAATTGGGTGTAGAAGCGCAGGCAGACCGTGGCTGAGAACAGGATCTTGGAGACCATTGGAGTTAGTCTCACATGAGCTGTAGCTCCTTTTTCTGGAAACGAGAAGACTTTTCCCGACAGGTCTGTTGAAGCTGTGAAATATCACCATAGGTTTGTTTTAGCTCTCGTACTGTTAGTGTTTCTTATCATTCCTCTATCACTGGTCACTATTGAATAATCAAAAAGTGATTTAAGAAGCTGACAATGTTTTATAGTTCATTTTGTCTAAGTTGAATTAGTGTAAGAATAGTTTAAGCTCTGACCTTGTGATGCTATGCTGCACCAAGTTACAGTAAGGAACAACAGGTTCAGCTTCTTCATGGCTTCTCTTTCTGTAGTTGAAGGATGAAAATATTCTGAAAATCATAATGTGTGTAATATGTTACAACAGACGTACACAATTCAAAAATAGATTTGCTTCGTCATAATTCAAATGAAAGTGAGCAATATCAGCATTAACAGCCATACACAAATGATGCATAAGAAATATTCAATGGTTGGTTTTCATTTAATTTTTTTCTGAGACATAGAAATAGAGATATTTAGTCAAAATATAGCAATACCTTAATTCCTTGTCAAATGCAGTTCTCAGAGAGCAAGCCACAGCAAGCACTTATATAGCCTAATAAAGCCCTTGAAATCCCTGTCAACAAATGATATGGGTTTGTACTGAATAAACACACCTGACATATTCTCATGGCCTTCAGACTGCCTTTTTAAATCAACCATGAACTTACAAATATAAATACAAATAAACCTTACTAATACTAAATGTACAACATACCCAATATTCAGATGTAATGTTGCTCGTGGTCAAGTGTTACTGTATGTTGCATGTTACATGCACATTTGTGTCAATATTCTAAAGGTTGATTGCAAAAGAATGTACAGAATTATATTC
This sequence comes from Clupea harengus, assembly GCF_900700415.2. Classification (NCBI taxonomy): domain Eukaryota; kingdom Metazoa; phylum Chordata; class Actinopteri; order Clupeiformes; family Clupeidae; genus Clupea; species Clupea harengus. The sequence goes on from NC_045165.1 coordinate 6,013,734, forward strand.
ATTTTAATGAAAATAATTTTGGCTAAAATATAGCTTCATGGCATCTGGGCAGAAGATGTTATTGTTAGTCCACTTGTTGATACCAAATCATATTTATGAAAATGGAACAGGGTACAGGCAGACAGGACAGTATAATCAATTTCATGCTCAAATTTCAAGACAAATGTGTGTGTCTGTGCAAAAATAGGTTGCACATTTGTATCTGTGTAATGTCACAGGTGAAATGAGAACGGGTCTAATTAACATCATTGTAGCAACATGATGCTAAAAAGCCCTGGATGTCCATAAGATCACAGTGGCTTTTCATTTGTATTAATCTTGTAAAGCTAGCAGGTTTCTGCTTCAGATGTGTTCAGGACAGGACCATGGGATTGATGAATGTGAAATTCTGAATTTTAGGAGATGCCGTTAACTATTTTCTTAATGTCCTTAGGACTAAATCATTGTTGTATAAACAATATCACACACCAGGGTTGTAACTGATTTAATAATTCTGCCTTCAAAAACATTGATCACATGTTTTGAACAAACAAAAAAGACATTAGAAGGACATTTCCAGTCATATCTAGACAAATAAATACCCATACCTAAGTTCTCAGTAAGCAGTAAGTAGGCTACAGCAAACAAGTGGTATGAATCGAATTAGATAATTAAACTTGTCAGCTCTGTCTGAATATGGATGAATCATCACAGAAGTTTTACTCTGCATTGGACTGGGTCTACCAAAAAACATCTTTGGGACCAGGCCATATCTTGATTTACTTTCTCCAGAAGTGAATGTGAAAACACTGTGAAATGTGAATGCTGTGAAATAGCTTAAACAAAAACATGTGCCTAGAATGGACATTTAGGAGAGACTTTATTCATTCATCAGAAATATAACACTGTTGTAGAAGCTATTTACAGAGTGCATATACACCTTCATCAGCATGACTGTTCAATATTTCTTCTTTTAAACAAAATGTTATAAGGACATATAAGGACAATTAAACACTAAGTAAGTTAATCAAAGGGTGGCAAGCTCTAGTGTAGGAATCAAATTCAATCAGATAACTTCAGGCAAGGGTTATCTAAACACTTGATATATACTGACATGGTCTTTTGTTAACTATTCAAGACATTGTCTGGGAATTATATCTAATGGGTTTATAATATCACAGGTGAAATGATAGAGGGTCTAATTAACATCATTGCAGCAACATGCTGCTAAAAAGCCTGTACGTACATAAAATCACAATTTTGAATTTGTCTCTATTTATCTTGTAAAGCTAGCAGGTTTCATAGTCCTCTAACAGCACATTACCGTGAAAAAACCAAACAAACGTTGCCCAGTTCAGGTAATTACCAGGCCTGTAGCCCAAATCTTGCATGTAGTTTTGAATTTCACATGCAGAAACGGGATAGTCCCACATTTGCACATCTCTGATATGTCCTATGAAGGTCTGAGAGGCGTCAAACCCTCCTCCATAACTATCCTGATCTTGGCCTAGTATTATAATAGGAGTTCCAGCTACGGAGTCCCCAGGGCTAACATGACGGGTTTTCTTCACACTGCGAATCTGATTGACAGTGATCTGAGACAGCCTATTGGATGCATCCCAGACAAGACATATAGAATTCCACTTATTCACGTCGAACGGTAAGCCATAGAATGTCCCATATTCACCATTAATATACAAATGATATTCGTTTGTATTATCTGCTCTAAACAATGCAATACGCTTTGAATGTGAGGGGACGGCCATAGAAAAAATTATAAAGGTTTGATCATGTAATTCGGTGTAGAAGCGCAGGCAGACCGAGGCTGACCACAGGACCTTGGAGTTCATTGGAGCTAGTCTCACATGAGCTGTAGCTCCCTCTTCTGGAAAGGAGAAGACTTTTCCAGACAGGTCTGTTGAAGCTGTGAAATATCACCATAGGTTTGTTTTAGCTCTCGTACTGTTATTATTTCTCATCATTCCTCTATCACTGGTCACTATTAAATAATCAAAAAGTTATTTAAGAAGCTAACAATGTTTTATAGTTAATTTTGTCTAAGTTGAATTAGTGTAAGAATAGTTTAAGCTCTGACCTTGTGATGCTATGCTGCACCAAGTTACAGTAAGGAACAACAGGTTCAGCTTCTTCATGGCTTCTCTTTCTGTAGTTGAAGGACGAAAATATTCTGAAAATCATAATATGTGTCATATGTTACAACAGACGTACACAATTCAAAAATAGATTTGCTTCGTCATAATTCAAATGAAAGTGAGCAATATCAGCATTAACAGCCATACACAAATTATGCATAAGAAATATTCAATGGTTGGTTTTCATTAAATTTTTTTCTGAGACATAGAAATAGAGATATTTAGTCAAAATATAGCAATACCTTAATTCCTTGTCAAATGCAGTTCTCAGAGAGCAAGCCACAGCAAGCACTTATATAGCCTAATAAAGCCCTTGAAATCCCTGTCAACAAATGATATGGGTTTGTAATGAATACACACACCTGACATATTCTCATGGCCTTCAGACTGCCTTTTTAAATCAACCATGAACTTACAAATAAAAATACAAATAAACCTTACTAATACTAAATGTACAACATACCCAATATTCAGATTTAATGTTGCTCGTGGTCAAGTGCTACTGTATGTTGCCTGTTAAGTGCACATTTGTGCATTTGTGTCAATATTCTAAAGGTTGATTGCAAAGGAATGTACAGAATTATATTCATTTTAATGAAAATAATTTTGGCTGAAATATAGCTTCATGGCATCTGGGCAGATGTTCAATTTCATGCTAATATTTCAAGACAAATGTGTGTGTCTGTGCAAAAATATGTTGCATATTTGTATCTGTGTGATGTCACAGGTGAAATGATAAAGGGTCTAATTAACATCATTGTAGCAACATGATGCTAAAAAGCCTGGATGTACATAAGATCACAGAGGCTTTTCATTTGTATTAATTTTGTAAAGCTAGCAGGTTTCATAATCCTCTAACGGCTCGGACCAATGAAGGAAGAACTCCATCCTTGTCCAGAAGTGATAATTACCAGGACTGTAGGCCAAACCTTGCATGTAGTTTTGAATTTCACATGCAGAAATTACATAGTCCCAAGGTGCACATGCAACAATTGTATCTACTTCTACTCTGCAGTTTGCAGTTGAATATACACAGTACAGCTACCTCAGTGCCTTTCTGATATAATTCCAGTCCTCAGAAAGTGAAGTTACAGCTGTCATGGTTGTAAGTGTGCCAACAGGGGTATTTTTTAGCCCAGGGAAGTCATGTTGACACATATTGTGGCGTTTGTACAGTACACAGCTGACTTATTCTCATGGAGTTTGGAGTTTCCATGACCTGGATTGTAAGATTGATTACTAAATTATTTCTTAAATTCAGAATTGTATACACTTCAAAACCATATTGAGATTCAAAGCCATACAATAAATAGTCTTCTCAACATTTGGGTCTACAGTGTGACTGCAGGATTTTCCCTTCAGCACTCTTTATCAATATTCAAACACTGTTTCACACCGGTTCACATATCTATACCACCGCATTTTGTTGAACTCTTAATATATATATATATATATATATATATATATATATATATATAATATATATACAGTATATATATATTTTAAGCTATTCGTACTGTTTTTAGATAGTAGTAATATTGTTGTGTTTTATGTTGTCCCTCGTCGCACCAAATTGAGCAGTACAGTAGGAGCGAATACAATGACAATAAAGGCTTTTCTATTTCTATCAGACTTGGGTGAATTGATCTCAAATCCTTGTAGTAGGCCTATCTGTCCAACTGCTGCCTTAATCAACTGAATTGATTTTGATGAACCACTGAATAAACACAGCGGACTCTCATGCCTGTAGCTGATCACTGAGGTGACCACTAGTGACAGATTGAAATCAAACTAAACTAACTTTTGGAACGGTAACAGGTACAGGTAGGTCTTATGCCAAGAAGGAGATGCTCAGCTACATTTTAGAAAATGAGGGAATGCTACATTGACAGTTTTACTATGCTTAAATGTAATGATAGATGGATTACCTTTTGCATAGACATGACCAAACATAACTTATTATCAAATAATACCAACTTTGGATCAGTTATTTAGACTTTTGTTAATATTTCAGAGAAATCAACAAGGGAGACAGGAGAGGGAAAGAAACAGCCAGTTTATTTTGAAGAGACAGACATGGAGAAGAGGAGAGGGAAAGAAACAGCCAGTTTATTTTAAAGAGAGAGTCAAGAGGAGAGGAGAGGAGAGGAGAGGGAAAGAAACAGCCAGTTTATTTTGAAGAGAGAGACATTGAGGAGAGGAGAGGCAGAAAACAGAATGGCCCTCCGAGGCACGTCCCAATGATGGCAATGTTTTTATTCATCATCTATCCTTAATTCCTTTATGTTATCCCAGGTCCATTTGGATAAGGGTTTGCCAGTGCGGGACAGGTTGAATCCTTCGCGAAGCAAGGACAGTCCTGCAACTGTGCTCAGAAGCCGTAATTCAAATAAAAAGTACTGAAGATGGAAATGGAGGGTATGGAAAGGTAATATACTTTACATGGGCATGTACTGTATGTAGTTTGCTCTTTTGTAGTGCTGTTGTTTCCTCATTCACATGCTTTCTTTATTGATATCTTTACTAATGTAAGTGGCTGTGTAAGTGGCAGAACAGATTGCAAGCTCTTTTTCTAAAGGTTTTCAATATGCAACACCCAAGTTGTTCCATGTCGGAGAAGGAGAACCCTCATCTGTGCTTGATCTTCCTGGGAGTGTTCTCATAGTTCCACAAGACTCCCTTACAGGAACACTGAAAGACTGCAAGTTTCAGTATCTTCAGAGAATTGATGCCTTGAATGGACAGCGGCTTTACAAGAACTTTGTCCCAGTGTGAGAGAGCTTTGGCATCTTCCAAAAGGAGTGTTGAAGCCAAATGTGTTGTCAAGTATGGGGTTTACGGTCAGAAAGAGACCATTTTGCTCAGTTCAGATGAGCCACTCACTCATGTTGTGGAATTCTAGAAACACTTGTTGTTCAGAAGTTGAACAGTGCACAGAAATGCTTGTGTTGGAATTTTCTACTGATTTTTTTTCAGTATCTGAAAATATTTGGTGTGTAATATGTGAAAATCTAACATAAAAAAAACAAATCTGAAGGAACAGTGTTTGCTTTTATGTAATTTCATTCAAGAACCATGGACTGAACCTCTGACATGCATTTGCCCTAGTGAAAAAATACTTTTGGGGTAAGGATGTACTGGTTTTGACCTTTTAGGTTGATGGGATGCTGCTTCTGGACAGCGGTTTTCAAATAGTTCCTTGTTTGGAGGGACAGCCTTTTCTACCAAGCGCCTGGGGTGTGTGATAATAATAATATAATAATAATACATTTTATTTATACGCCACCTTTCATGCAAAACAATACAGCTCAAAGTGCTTAATAGCAAAGAAATTACGTGCATGAAAAAATTACAAAATATCAAAATAGACATCAAATAAACATAAAACATAAAAACTAGGATAGAGTGCATAAAAAAAAGTGTTGAAGTATGTCTGTTGCATGCAGTAAAGCTAATATCTCATTATATCTCACCTGTTAAAAAAAAAGATTGAAAAGCTTAAAAAAAGATTGTCTCTGACTAATGTTCAAGTCCTTTGGCTATAGTCACCTTCAAATGCCACTATGTAAATCACCTATTGGTTATGTCAGAGACATTTGGCTTGTGAGGTGTGGCCAAAGATTTGTGGAACCATGAACAGCTTTTTATTTGATGATTGGCTATCTTTATCCACATTTGCAAACAAATCATCAGATTACAAATACCCAGTAATCAAGTCATCATAACGTATAAAGCAATCAAGTTAATTAATAGAAATGGTTTCATAAAGGTTCATTTCTATATTTATGGCTGTCACACCACCCCCCCTCCATAATGTGATGTGTGTTGTGTTGACCTTTTTTTAAAAGATGCTGTCGGTAGCCTAGACAATGGGTGGTAAAAAGACGATAGGTGGTAACAGGACATTTTTTGTTAAATTACGGTGTGGATTGCCTGACTTTTGGATCTTCTTTTTTTTTTATTCTTTGAAGTTATAAGGTTTAATTAACGGACTTGTTAATCAACGATCGTTGGTAACCGGAAGTAATTCTGTGCTCTGATTGGTTAAGATCGGTCAGGTAACTGGTCTTAACCAATCAGAGACCAGTTGCCACTGATTGTCTGCCGACAGACAACTCTCCAATATTTAGTTTTTGGACTGCAGTGCCCATTTAAAACGCTTGCTCTCAGTGTTATATATTAGTTATTTAAACAAGTGACAAGAGGTTTTAAAATATATATATATTTTAACCAAAATAACGAACGACATTAACAGAATATTTCTTGAGTCCGCGGTCCACACTCCAGTACAGGGGGTGGCAGTACGGTACAGCTCTATTGGTGTAACAACACATGAGGAAATATGTGGGAAGCGGAAGTGGTTGACGACTGTTAGCAGCGGTTATCTTAAAACCAGAGGTACTTTACAAGTTTCGCTTTACCATGGAAGACGAGAGCTGTCAAGGATAATTGTGCTAATGGCCCAGTGATTACTGACGTTTTTCCCAGCAGCATTTTCTCTTAAATGTATTTGTTTTTGAAGATTAGATCCGACATTTATGTCCCGTGTTTTGCCAAATACTGTTACCAGGTTAAATGCTTCTCATCGCCCATAAACATGATATAGGTTAACGGCTATAAGCCTATGAGAGATTCATATTAGGATTTGAAACATGGCTATGGTAACAAAATAATAACACATTGGCCACAAAGTACGATTGCCAAACTGATTATTACCTCAAGTTCAGTGATATATTTACATTAGAAATATATGTACACTCAGGCCTAATAAATCGGATCTGTTTGGTAAGGATATCTATGGATGGATTATATATTTTTTAACTCCCAGTGATTTAGGCCGTATTTGTATGGCTTTTTGAGTTTCTTGTGGCCTTTCAAAGGTTCAGGGAATAATTTCCGGGCATGATGGACTGTAAGAGCAGTCTGTTCCACCTTCTATAGGATGAATTTCCAGCATTTTAACGATGTGGAACAATATTTACGCTTTGGAACTCACAGACAAGACCATCAGAACCAAAGCCATATAAGAAGAGCAAGTAAACATTTTTTCTTGAAAGGTAGGGAGGTAATTTTATAACATCATTGTGATCCAACATGATTTAGTCAGCGGTGTACAAATGTGCATCCTTCACCTCCTTACTTCTTGTAGATGACGGTCTTTGGCATTTTGATGGCCGACGGCAACGCAAAGTCCTACGCAGCCCGGAAGAAGTGAAGTATGTGCTCAAACAATACCACAATGAGGAGAGACACCAGAGTAGGAGGGTGACTATCAAAGAGGTGACAGGACTTTTCTACTGGGGTTCCATGAGAAAAGATGTAAACAAATGGGTTGACAACTGTGAAGGATGCCGTCAGATCCGTCAAAAATATTGCCCTGCCCCAAAGTCAAATTACTGCATTTGCTATGGATGTGAGAGTAGCCTGGTATCAAACAGTGAAGACGAGAGCCTGACCTTTCACAGGTGAGTTTTGTTGGAGCTGGGCCTTTTTAGTAGTTTTCACGAATTGTCTGAGAATTGCATGTCGTATAGGGTAGCACATTAGGATAAAAGCCAATGTGGAGTATCAGGTTTTGTTACTGTATAAGTTGTAATTCTTAATTTTGTGATTTTGTTTCCTTTGCTGTCAGGGGGCACTTAGACATATTTGGATTTTTTTAGTATGTCAGCACATGTGGAAGGCTATCAGGGGTTTTATAAGTAACACACGCATGCAGTACAACTCAATATTCTGCAAGCTTCCCCCTTATCTTCTCTGCTATCAGGTTCCCCATAAGTGATGACGAGAGATTCAAGCTTTGGATCTCCTATACCAAACGGGATCCATGGTCTCTAACCCAAACATCTGTCCTGTGCTCCAAGCACTTCACAGAGGACTGCTTTGATCACTCAGGAGAGAGTGTATCTCTCAAACCCGATGCAGTCCCCACTGTGGCAATGGCATCAGACATTCAACAGGTAACCAACAAATAAACATCAATTTGGATATGTTGTCATTTTGCTCAGAGTTCCAATCCCCTTTTGATGGCCTTTCAGTAATTCCAGAAGAGTAATTCCAGAAGAGGTTTGGTTATTCCAATGTTTGCCTTTATTAACTTGAACAGGAGAGCAATGAAGATGACGCTGACCCTTCCCAAGACCTGACAGAAGATCATATAGAGCATCCGTATGCGATGGATTCAGAGAGGGCGGAGTTGGGGGGTTTGGGCGATCTACTGTGGGAAAATGACCCAAACAGCAGGAAGGATCCTGCTTTCTCCAGGTATGATGCAGTGGAGCGGTTCTTGAGGACAGGGACATTTTCAAAGGAGTTGATTCCGGACATGAAGCACTATATCAGAAGATCCTCAAAGCGCTTCTGTCTGGAAGGTAATATATTCAATTCAATTACACTTGCAGCATCACATAACCGCATTCAATTACACTTGCAGCATCACATAACCTATTTTTGTCTTTGCATACCCCACTCATAACTCCAATTCCGTCCTGTCCAGGTGATGTTCTGTACTACTGCGGAAGAACTGGACTCCGAAGAGTGCTTCGAAGTCGAGTGCAAGTCAATACGGTGTTGAGGGAACATCACGATAACCAAGGTCATTATGGCGCACACCGATGCATGAAAAACATCACTGAGAAGTTCTACTGGGGAACTCTGATAAGGGACATACGACTGTGGGTTGGCAACTGTCAACTCTGCCTGAATATGGATGAAACATCCCAGAACTTTCACTGCTCTGTGAAGGGCTGCTACACTCAAAATGGGCCGGTGGAGAGAAGTCTGGGCCTGACCTTTCATCGGTAAGGGAGCGTCCATCCACACGGCAGTGGGCTCTCACATCCCGGCTACTTCCATCTAACACAGTTCTGCTTCATATGACCTGACCAAACAAGATGATGGTGAAATCTCATTATACTGTAATTTTCTGACTATGAACCGCACCATTTATAAACCACATGACAGAATTGTATGTCATTTTATAAAATGAACCTGTGTATTGACCACACCTGTTTATCAACCACAGTTTAAGTTGTGCCACGTAAAACTAAATACCACGTTGTTGTGGTGCCAATACTACTAGTCATTTAAAAGTTGTTGTATGAATGGATTGGGCATTTCAAGCAAAAATACTATTGTACAGCAGAATCTCACAGCGCCACACACATTTGTGATGGTAACAAGGTTATGTCTCTGGTAGTAACGATTTAGGGGAGAGCCGTAGTGCTGTGTCAGTGTCCCACACCAAGCACAGATCTAGTGCCCTGAGAACCCAGGCTCGTGTCTGGGGTCATTCCTCAAGCCCCTTCCCCATCTCTCTCTACTAAGCCCAAAAATCAAATGTTTTGTAGTATGTAATGCCTGTCACTTAATGTCTGTATGGTGTTTCTTTTACATCTGTATACTTTTCATATTGACTGACTTATCAGAGGGTAGAGAATACTTGAAAGCATTGGATGAAATTAGGATAAATGTGAGCATGTCATGTTAGGCACCTCAGGCTGTATTATTCACTGTAGCCATTAGCAATCTGAAGCTAACCAATAACGTCAGTCTTTATTGCTACCTTTCATTGATTCAGGCTTGTTTCTGTAGATCATCCCCTCATGTTACATTTATCAACAGGTTTCCTTTCGATGACCCCGAGAGGCTCAGCCAGTGGATCAAAAACACAAACAGAAGCACGTGGTCTCCACACACCAGATCAGTGGTCTGCTCCAATCATTTCACTGAAGACTGCTTTGAGCTTGTTGGCAGGGAGAAGCTGCTGAAAAGTCATGCTGTTCCCACCTTGTTACTTGGCCATTCTCGTATAGAGGTATGATGAGAAGAAGTAGTTAGCATGCCGCTAATCTCGTCTGGAAATATCACATACCACATATTTGTTTTTGTCTCTTCACACAGGAAGCACAGGGCTCAGATGTGGAAAATAACTTGGAAAATACCCAACACACCTTTTTCTCAAAATACGACGCTGTGCACAAATACTTGAGCGAAGGCGCCTATCCTCAAGGTTTGAATGGTGTGGAAAAAAATACACTGCGGAGACTCTGTCAACGATTTGCTGTACATGGTAAGCCTGTTAAATGTATTCAAAAGGTGGTGTATTATTTAGGGATGGGAATCAACGAGAACCGGTTCACAGTGGGTCGATTGCTTGGAATCCTTAGCCAAAGCATCAATTCCGCTATCGATGCCAGTGCCGTTGCGCATGCGCGACGATGTCACTGTACGCAGACTTGTTTTGTTTAGACCGCGCCCACATGGTGTCTAGGCAGAAGCGTTTCAAAGTGTAGTTATATTTCACACCAAAAGATCACCTCAGGGCCACTTGTAAGATGAAGAATATTTCATCAAGCATTTAACCAATATTCACATCTTGGTGGAAAGTCACATTTATCGCTGGAGTTTAAGACGACCGCACGGGCGGAATAGGACTATTGGTGTTTGGGACATTTTTAGCAAATTGAATGACGTTTAACATGGTCTGTCTCATATGCCACTCACTTAAAATCTAAATTACTTTTAGATGTTTTTTCACATCTGCCTTCTATGTTCTTCAGATGGTGTGCTTTTTTTCACCACAAATTGCAACCGACGCAAAGTGGTCAGGAACAAAGAGGATGTCCAGGCCACCCTCACGGCGTACCACAATGAGATGAACCACCTGGAAGTGGACAAGTGCATCACGCTCATCTCCAAGCACTTCCACTGGGGCTCGCTGAGGGCCGATGTCCGATGTTGGATCCAGAGGTGTGAGGAGTGCTCTGCTGCCCGTGCGCCTGCCCCACAGCCCTGTGCCAGTCCAGCCAGTCTAGAATGCGATGACCATGAATATTTCAGCCAGACCCAGGCTTCAAGGTGAGCGCTGAACGCACAAGGTGTTTATAGCGCTTAGAAGCGTTTTGGTGAATATCATTCAGGAGTCGCTTTCAGGAACATAGCATATTAGTAGGGAAGCCACTATTTACCTTTGCTGTTTTGCTTCATGACCACTGTTTTGTTGTAGCTACATAAAATCACTTACTGCTCAGAAACTTAATACGTTCAGTAAGGGTACAATGATGTTTTTCTTCTCCAAGTCCTTTAGCCACAGACACGGCCAGCTCAACAGCTGGGGACGTGGAACAAGTCAAGGCTGTTGCTCAGGCAGAGCCAGTGGAATCAGTTCACCTGGGCTCTGGCACATCTGGGTATCATGCTGTTAAGAGAGGTGCTCCTCTGGATAGCGCCGGACTTCCGCCAAAGAAGCGTAGAAAAGATGGAGATGTGCTCCCCATGTCCAGCGCCTTACAGAAGTATGTACCACTCAGATTTCTTCTATGGATATTTAATGAGATGGTGGCCGTAGAAATTACAGACACCACATCTCTGTTCCAAATACACACAGTCAGTTGGTCTTTAATCTTTTGATTCTGTAGTTCCCAGGTTCATTTGGAGAAGGTTTTGCCAGTGCTGGACAGGATGGAGCCTTTGCGTGCAAGGACAGTTTTGCAACAGTGCTCACAGCCCTGTGCCAGTCCAGCCAGTCTAGAATGCAATGCCCATGAATATTTCAGCCAGACCCAGGCTTCAAGGTGAGCGCTGAACGCACAAGGTGTTTATAGCGCTTAGAAGCGTTTTGCTGAATATCATTCAGGAGTCGCTTTCAGGAACATAGCATATTAGTAGCGAAGCCACTATTGACCTTTGCTTTAATGCTTCATGACCACTGTTTTGTTGTAGCTTCATAATATCACTTACTGATCAGCACTTAATACGTTCAGTAAGGGTACAATGATGTTTTTCTTCTCCAAGTCCTTTAGCCACAGACACGGTCAGCTCAACAGCTGGGGACGTGGAACGAGTCAAGGCTGTTGCTCAGGCAGAGCCAGTGGAATCAGTTCACCTGGGCTCTGGCACATCTGGGTATCATGCTGTTAAGAGAGGTGCTCCTCTGGATAGCGCCGGACTTCCGCCAAACAAGCTTAGAAAAGATGGAGATGTGCTCCCCATGTCCAGCGCCTTACAGAAGTATGTACCACTCAGATTTCTTCTATGGATATTTAATGAGATGGTGGCTGTAGAAATTACAGACACCACATCTCTGTTCCAAATACACACAGTCAGTTGGTCTTTAATCTTTTGATTCTGTAGTTCCCAGGTCCATTTGGAGAAGGTTTTGCCAGTGCTGGACAGGATGGAGCCTTTGCGTGCAAGGACAGTTTTGCAACAGTGCTCACAGCCCTGTGCAAGTCCAGACAGTCTAGAATGCGATGACCATGAATATTTCAGCCAGACCCAGGCTTCAAGGTGAGCGCTGAACGCACAAGGTGTTTATAGCGCTTAGAAGCGTTTTGCTGAATATCATTCAGGAGTCGCTTTCAGGAACATAGCATATTAGTAGGGAAGCCACTATTGACCTTTGCTGTTATGCTTCATGACCACTGTTTTGTTATAGATACATAAAATCACTTACTGCTCAGACACTTAATACATTCAGTAAGGGTACAATGATGTTTTTGTTCTCCAAGTCCTTTAGCCACAGACACGGCCAGCTCAACAGCTACAGTCAGTTGGTCTTTAATCTTTTGATTCTGTAGTTCCCAGGTCCATTTGGATAAGGGTTTGCCAGTGCTGGACAGGATGGAACCTTTGCATGCAAGGACAGTTTTGCAACAGTGCTCACAAGCAATAATTCAAATACATAATGCAAGTTACAAAAGGGTAAGATATTTGGCATGAGGGTAGTTTTCTCTTTTCTGCAGCTGTTTATTCCTTATTTACATACTGTCTTTACTGATGCAGATGACAGTGTTGAACAGACTGACAGACCTCTCTTCTAAAAGCTTTCCCAATGCATCACTTAAAAGTTTAAAAAGTTTAAGTATAATTTAAACAAAGCCGGTCTTTAAAAATATAACTTGTTGTTATTTACATTACGTCATATGTAATGTGCTGTTTTATAGATTGATGCTGGCTTAGTGATATATTTGAGTTTTTCCAAAGAAGCCACAGAGGATATTATCCCAAAGATGGGTGAGTACGAAATACCATATCAGTTTTGTGCCAAAAATGACTCAGATACAAACAGCATACAGACCTGTGGGCTCTCTTTCTCAACAGTGAGGACCTTGCTGGGGGCCAAGTTGTTCCATGTCGGAGGAGGAGAACCCTCATCTGTGCTTGATCTTCCCGGGAGTGTTCTCATAGTTCCACAAGACTCCCTTACAGGAACACTGAAAGACTGCAAGTTTAAGTATCTTCAGAGAATTGATGCTTTCAATGGACAGCGGCTTTACAAGAACTTTGTGTCCCAGTGTGAGAGAGCTTTGGCATCTTCCAAAAGGAGTGTGGAAGCCAAATGTATTGTCAAGTATGGGGTTTACGGTCAGAAACAGACCATTTACCTCAGTTCAGATGACCCACTCACTCATGTTGTGGAATTCTAGAAACACTTGTCGTTCAGAAGTTCTATGTGGACAGAAATGGTTGTGTGGAGTTTTACACTATTTTTTTTGCAGTATCTGAAAATATTTGGTGTGTAATATGTGAAAATCAAATAAAAAATCAGATGGTACAGTGTTAGCTTTTATGTAATTCATTCATGAACCATGTACTGAACCTCTGACATGCATTTGCCCATGTGAAAAAATACTTTTGGGGTAAGCATGTACTGGTTTTGTCCTTCTAGTTTGAGGGGATGCTGCTTCCGGACAGCGGTTTTCAAATAGTGCCACAGAGTCTCAATAGAATTAAGATCAGGGCTTTGACTTTGCCATTCCAGAACATTCACCTTTCTGTTTTTGAGCCACTGCAGTGCTCTGAACTTGATCTCTCGTGCTTGCGCAAACGGCATTTGCTTTTATATATATATATATACATATTTCCTGCCTAATGCATTTCAACTACATTCTTTCTCACTTCACAGAAATGCAATTTAGTCTTCATTTTCTCAGTGATTTCTCCACCAGGCTAATGACCCTTACAAATAGCATGTTTTATATCCAGAGAGACATTCTTATGTTAAGGACTCGCAGGTAGTACTTAAGTTTGGCCAATTATGGTCAAATAAGTGTCGCCTCTGTGCTATTGGTGAATCATTTGTCATCTGTGTAAAACTTGTTTTACTTGTCTGAATTGGTCTATTTCCCATTACAATGGTTTGCATCTCCCTCTTTGAATTTAGTACACTACTCGATTAAAGTATTACCTCTTTGACCTAGGTCTACTCACAAACACTATATGCATTTGGTGAAGTCAAGCATCTAAGGTCCTGCCCCCAACTCTCTCCAATGGAAAGCGGACTGACATACCTATCAGTTAGAAGCCTAGCAAGACTTCTTATTGGTTGGCAGTGTTGTAGTGGTGTGGATTGCCTGACTTTAAATAGATTTTTTTCCCCTGCGAAATTATACAGTTTATTAACGGAATTGTTAATCGACGATCATCGGTAACCAGAAGTAATTATGTTCGCTGATTGGCTTAAACAGGTCAGGTGACTGGTCTTAACCAATCAGAGACCAGTTACCACCGATTGTTTGCCAACAGACAACTCTCCAATATTTTGAATTTGGACTGCAGTGCCCGTTTTAAACGCTTGCTCTCAGTGTTATATATTGGTTCTTTAAACAAGTGACAAGAGTCTTTATTTTAGATTTGTTTTAACCAAAATACCGAACGAGATTAACAGAATATTTATTGAGTCCGCGGTCCACACTCCAGTACAGGGGGTGGCAGTACGGAGACAACTATATTGGTGTAACAACAGATGAAGAAATATGTGGAAAGCGGAAGTGATTGACTACTGTAAACTCAAAGGTACTTTACAAGTTTCGCCTGACCATGGAAGACGAAAGCTGTAATTGTGCTATAATTCTGCTAATGGCCCAGTGATCACTGATGTTTTTTCACAGCAGTATTTTCCCTTAAATGTATTTGTTTTTGAAGATTAGATCCTTGTTAATCTTACCGACATTTATGTCTCGTGTTTTGCCAAATACTGTTACCAGGCTAAATGCTTCTCATCGCCCATGAACAGGATATAGGTTAACGGCTATATGCCTATGACAGATTCATATTAGGATTCGAAACATAGCTATGATAACAAAATAATAACAAAATAACACATTTGCCACATAGTAAGAATGCCAAATTGATTATTACCTCAAGTTCAGTAATATATTTACATTAGAAAAATATGAAAACTCAGGGCTAATAAATCGGATCTGTTTGGTCAAGATATCTGTATTGGATGGATTATATTTTTTAACTCCCTGTGATTTATGCAGTAGTCTTTTAATTGCATTTGTATGGCTTTTTGAGTTTCTTGTGGCCTTCAGAGGTTGATGGACTGTAAGAGCAGTCTGTTCCACCTTCTATAGGATGAATTTCCAGCATTTTAACGATGTGGAACAATATTTACGTGTTGGAACTCACAGACAAGACCATCAGGTCCCCAGGCGTATGAGAAGAGCACGTGCAAAATTTTTCTTGAAAGGTAGGGAGGTCATTTTATAACATCATTGTGATCCAACATGTCAGCCAAGTACAAATGTGCACCCTTCACCTCCTTACTTCTTCTAGATGACGGTCTTTGGCATTTTGATGGCCGACGGCAACGCAAAGTCCTACGCAGCCCGGAAGAAGTGAAGTGTGTGCTCAAACAATACCACAATGAGAAGAGCCACAAGAATAGGAAGGTGACTCGCAAAGAGGTGTCAGGACTTTTCTACTGGGGTTCCATGACAAAAGATGTAAACAAATGGATTGACAACTGTGAAGGATGCAGTCAGATCCGTCAAAAATATTGCTCTTCCCAAAAGTCAAATTACTGCATTTGCTACGGATGTGAGAGTAGCCTGGTATCAAACAGTGAAGACGAGAGCCTGACCTTTCACAGGTGAGTTTTGTTGTAGCTGGGCCTTTTTAGTAGTTTTCACGAATTGTCTGAGAATTGCATGTCGTATAGGGTAGCACATTAGGATAAAAGCCAATGTGGAGTATCAGGTTTTGTTACTGTATAAGTTGTAATTCTTAATTTTGTGATTTAGTTTCCTTTGCTGTCAGGGGGCACTTAGACATATTTGGATTTTTTTAGTATGTCAGCACATGTGGAAGGCTATCAGGGGGTTTATAAGTAACACACGCATGCAGTACAACTCAATATTCTGCAAGCTTCCCCCTTATCTTCTCTGCTATCAGGTTCCCCATAAGTGATGACCAGAGATTCAAGCTTTGGATCTCCTATACCAAACGGGATCCATGGTCTCTAACCCAAACATCTGTCCTGTGCTCCAAGCACTTCACAGAGGACTGCTTTGATCACTCGGGAGGGAGTGTATCTCTCAAACCCGATGCAGTCCCCACTGTGGCAATGGCATCAGACATTCAACAGGTAATCAACAAATAAACATCAATTTGGATATGTTTTCATTTTGCTCAGAGTTCCAATCCCCTTTTGATGGCCTTTTTATCAGTAGAACGTGACATTGAACCGTAATACTTTTTCAGTAATTCCAGAAGAGGTTTGGTTATTGAAATGTTTGCCTTTATTAACTTGAACAGGAGAGCAATGAAGATGACGCTGACCCTTCCCAAGACCTGACAGAAGATCATATAGAGCATCTGTATGCGATGGATTCAGAGAGGGCGGAGTTGGGAGGTTTGGGCGATCTAGTGTGGGTAAATGACCCAAACAGCAGGAAGGATCCTGCTTTCTCCAGGTATGATGCAGTGGAGAGGTTCTTGAGGACAGGGACATTTTCAAAGGAGCTGATGCAGGACATGAAGCACCATATCAGAAGAGCCTCAAAGCGCTTCAGTCTGGAAGGTAATATAAGTCGCATTCAATTACACTTGCAGCATCACATAACCTATTTTTGTCTTTGCATACCCGTCTCCCACTCGTAATTCCAATTCCGTCCTGTCCAGGTGATGTTCTGTACTACTGCGGAAGAACTGGACTCCGAAAAGTGCTTCGAAGTCGAGCGCAGGTCAATGCGGTGTTGAGGGAACATCACGATAACCAAGGTCATTACGGCATAAAGCGTTGCACTAGCACCATCACTGAGAAGTTCTACTGGGGATCCATGATAAGGGACATTGAACTGTGGGTTGGCAACTGTCAACTCTGCCTGAATAGTGATGAAACATCCAAGAAGTTTCACTGCTCTGTGAAGGGCTGCTACACTCAAAATGGGCCGGTGGAGAGAAGTCTGGGCCTGACCTTTCATCGGTAAGGGAGCGTCCATCCACACGGCAGTGGGCTCTCACATCCCTGCTACTTCCATCTAACACAGTCTGCTTCATATGACCTGACCAAACAAGATGATGGTGAAATCTCATTATACTGTAATTTTCTGACTATGAACCGCACCATTTATAAACCACATGACAGAATTGTATGTCATTTTATAAAACGGACCTGTGTATTGACCACACCTGTTTATCAACCACAGTCTATTTTGTTAACAATTTAAAGTTGTTGTATGAAGGGATTGGGAATTTCAAGCAAAAATACTGTAATGTACAGAAGAAAAGCACATTGCCACACACATTTGTGATAGTCTCTGGTAGTAACGATTTAGTTGGCAAACAGCTTTAAGTTGTGTGTTACTAAGCCCAATTACAGACACCCAATAAGAAAACAAATGTATTCCTGTGTGTAGGCTACACCAGAGTATTAATTGCAGGGCTGCAGACATTTTACAAAACCATTGTATGTACTGCAGTGGATTGTCATGAAATTATGGTAGTCATATTAATGCCATTTCATCTCTCAAGATTAATTTTTATTGGATTTGCAAGCTGATTTATCAGGAAATATAGAATAGACATATAGACTTCATGGTAGACTTTATTTGGGTCATGCACTGTTATAGATTCATGATGTAAGCCAAGGTGTAATTTTTGTAGACAAAATTAAATGTTTTAATAGGGGAAAGCCGTAGTGCTGTGTCAGTGGTCAGTGTCCCACACCAAGCACAGATCTAGTGCCCTGAGGACCCAGGCTTGTGTCTGGGGTCACTTCTCAAGCCCCTTCCCCATCTCTCTACTAAGCCCAAAAATGTAATGTTTTGTAGTATGTAATGCCTGTCACCACTAAATGTCTGTATGGTTCTTTTACATCTGTATACTTTTCATATTGACTGACTTATCAGAGGGTAGAGAATACTTGAAAGCATTGGATGAAATTAGGATAAATGTGAGCATGTCATGTTAGGCACCTATTAGCCTGTATTATTTACTGTAGCCATTAGCAATCTGAAGCTAACCAATAATGTCAGTCTTTATTGTACTTTCATTGAATCGGGGCTTGTTTCTGTAGATCATCCCCTCATGTTACATTTATCAACAGGTTTCCTTTCGATGACCCTGAGAGGCTCAGCCAGTGGATCAAAAACACACACAGAAGCACGTGGTCTCCACACACCAGATCAGTGGTCTGCTCCAATCATTTCACTGAAGACTGCTTTGAGCTTGTAGGCAGGGAGAAGCTGCTGAAAAGTCATGCTGTTCCCACCTTGTTACTTGGCCATTCTAGTATAGAGGTATGATGAGAAGAAGTAGTTAGCATGCCGCCAATCTCGTCTGGAAATGTCACACACCACATATTTGTTTTTGTCTCTTCATACAGGAAGCACAGGGCTCAGATGTGGAAAATAACTTGGAAAATACCCAGCGCACCTTTTTCTCAAAATACGACGCTGTGCACAAATACTTGAGCGAAGGCGCCTATCCTCAAGGCTTAAATGGTGTGGAGAGAAATACACTGCGGAGACTCTGTCAACGATTTGCTGTACATGGTAAGCCTGTTAAATGTATACAAAAGGTAATGTATTATTTAGGGATGGGAATCAACGAGAACCGCTTCACAGTGGGTCGATTGCTTGGAATCCTTAGCCAAAGCATCAATTCCGCTATCGATGCCAGTGCCGTTGCGCATGCGCGACGATGTCACTGTACGCAGACTTGTTTTGTTTAGACCGCGCCCA
This sequence comes from Clupea harengus, assembly GCF_900700415.2. Taxonomy (NCBI): domain Eukaryota; kingdom Metazoa; phylum Chordata; class Actinopteri; order Clupeiformes; family Clupeidae; genus Clupea; species Clupea harengus. The sequence goes on from NC_045165.1 coordinate 6,032,839, forward strand.
CATGGTGTCTAGGCAGAAGCGTTTCAAAGTGTAGTTATATTTCACACCAAAAGATCACCTCAGGGCCACTTGTAAGATGAAGAATATTTCATCAAGCATTTAACCAATATTCACATCTTGGTGGAAAGTCACATTTATCGCTGGAGTTTAAGACGACCGCACGGGCGGAATAGGACTATTGGTGTTTGGGACATTTTTAGCAAATTGAATGACGTTTAACATGGTCTGTCTCATATGCCACTCACTTAAAATCTAAATTACTTTTAGATGTTTTTTCACATCTGCCTTCTATGTTCTTCAGATGGTGTGCTTTTTTTCACCACAAATTGCAACCGACGCAAAGTGGTCAGGAACAAAGAGGATGTCCAGGCCACCCTCACGGCATACCACAATGAGATGAACCACCTGGAAGTGGACAAGTGCATCACGCTCATCTCCAAGCACTTCCACTGGGGCTCGCTGAGGGCCGATGTCCGATGTTGGATCCAGAGGTGTGAGGAGTGCTCTGCTGCCCGTGCGCCTGCCCCACAGCCCTGTGCCAGTCCAGCCAGTCTAGAATGCGATGACCATGAATATTTCAGCCAGACCCAGGCTTCAAGGTGAGCGCTGAACGCACAAGGTGTTTATAGCGCTTAGAAGCGTTTTGGTGAATATCATTCAGGAGTCGCTTTCAGGAACATAGCATATTAGTAGGGAAGCCACTATTTACCTTTGCTGTTTTGCTTCATGACCACTGTTTTGTTGTAGCTTCATAATATCACTTACTGCTCAGACACTTAATACGTTCAGTAAGGGTACAATGATGTTTTTCTTCTCCAAGTCCTTTAGCCACAGACACGGCCAGCTCAACAGCTGGGGACGTGGAACGAGTCAAGGCTGTTGCTCAGGCAGAGCCAGTGGAATCAGTTCACCTGGGCTCTGGCACATCTGGGTATCATGCTGTTAAGAGAGGTGCTCCTCTGGATAGCGCCGGACTTCCGCCAAACAAGCTTAGAAAAGATGGAGATGTGCTCCCCATGTCCAGCGCCTTACAGAAGTATGTACCACTCAGATTTCTTCTATGGATATTTAATGAGATGGTGGCTGTAGAAATTACAGACACCACATCTCTGTTCCAAATACATACAGTCAGTTGGTCTTTAATCTTTTGATTCTGTAGTTCCCAGGTCCATTTGGAGAAGGTTTTGCCAGTGCTGGACAGGATGGAGCCTTTGCGTGCAAGGACAGTTTTGCAACAGTGCTCACAGCCCTGTGCCAGTCCAGCCAGTCTAGAATGCAATGCCCATGAATATTTCAGCCAGACCCAGGCTTCAAGGTGAGCGCTGAACGCACAAGGTGTTTATAGCGCTTAGAAGCGTTTTGCTGAATATCATTCAGGAGTCGCTTTCAGGAACATAGCATATTAGTAGGGAAGCCACTATTGACCTTTGCTGTTATGCTTCGTGACCACTGTTTTGTTGTAGCTTCATAAAATCACTTACTGCTCAGACACTTAATACGTTCAGTAAGGGTACAATGATGTTTTTGTTCTCCAAGTCCTTTAGCCACAGACACGGCCAGCTCAACAGCTACAGTCAGTTGGTCTTTAATCTTTTGATTCTGTAGTTCCCAGGTCCATTTGGAGAAGGGTTTGCCAGTGCTGGACAGGATGGAACCTTTGCGTGCAAGGACAGTTTTGCAACAGTGCTCACAAGCAATAATTCAAATACATAATGCAAGTTACAAAAGGGTAAGATATTTTGCATGAGGGTAGTTTCCTCTTTTCTGCGGCTGTTTATTCCTTATTTACATACTGTCTTTATTGATGCAGATGACAGTGTTGAACAGACTGACAGACCTCTCTTCTAAAAGCTTTCACCAATGCATTACTTAAAAGTTTAAAAAGTTTAGGTATAATTTAAACAAAGCCGGTCTTTAAAAATATAACTTGTTGTTATTTACATTACGTCATATGTAATGTGCTGTTTTATAGATTGATGCTGGCTTAGTGATATATTTGAGTTTTTCCAAAGAGGCCACAGAAGAGATTATCCCAAACATGGGTGAGTACGAAATACCATATCAGTTTTGTGCCAAAAATGACTCAGATAACAACAGCATAAAGACCCTTGAGTTCTCTTTCTGAACAGTGAGAACCTTGCTGGAGGCCAAGTTGTTCCATGTCGGAGGAGGAGAACCCTCATCTGTGCTTGATCTTCCCGGGAGTGTTCTCATAGTTCCACAAGACTCCCTTACAGGAACACTGAAAGACTGCAAGTTTAAGTATCTTCAGAGAATTGATGCTTTCAATGGACAGCGGCTTTACAAGAACTTTGTGTCCCAGTGTGAGAGAGCTTTGGCATCTTCCAAAAGGAGTGTGGAAGCCAAATGTATTGTCAAGTATGGGGTTTACGGTCAGAAACAGACCATTTACCTCAGTTCAGATGACCCACTCACTCATGTTGTGGAATTTTAAAATATTTTTTTTGCAGTATCTGAAAATATTTGGTGTGTAATATGTGAAAATCAAATAAAAAATCAGATGGTACAGTGTTAGCTTTTATGTAATTCATTCATGAACCATGTACTGAACCTCTGACATGCATTTGCCCACGTGAAAAAATACTTTTGGGGTAAGCATGTACTGGTTTTGTCCTTCTAATTTGAGGGGATGCTGCTTCCGGACAGCGGTTTTCAAATAGTGCCACAGAGTCTGAATAGAATTAGACTTTGCCATTCCAGAACATTCACTTTTCTGTTTTTGAGCCACTGCAGTGCTGCATTGGTCCTTGTCCTGTTGAAAGATTCATTTTCATCTGCCCATAAAACCCTTACCATCTGAACTTGATCTCTCGTGCTTGCAGCAAACGGAATTTGCTTATATATATATATATATATATATTTCCTGCCTAATGCATTTCAACTACATTCTTTCTCACTTCACAGAAATGCAATTTAGTCTTCATTTTCTCAGTGATTTCTCCACCAGGCTAATGACCCTTACAAATAGCATTTTTTATATCCAGAGAGACATTCTTATGTTAAGAACTCGCAGGTAGTACTTAAGTTTGGCCAATTATGGTCAAATAAGTGTCGCCTCTGTGCTATTGGTGAATCATTTGTCATCTGTGTAAACTTGTTTACTTGTCTGAATCGGTCTATTTCCCATTACAAAGGTTTGCATCTCCCTCTTTGAATTTAGTACACTACTCGATTAAAGTATTACCTCTTTGACCTAGGTCTACTCATCCTGGACTTAGTAGGATACAAACATTATATGCATTTGGTGAAGTCAAGCATCTAAGGTCCTGCCCTCAACTCTCTCCAATGGAAAGCGGACTGACATACCTATCAGTTAGAAAGCCTAGCAAGACTTATTATTGGTTGGCAGTGTTGTTGAAGTATGTAAGTTTTATGCAGTAAAGCTAATGTCTCATTATATCTCACCTGTTAAAAAAACAGTTCTAATTTTTTTTTGGGAAAAGCTTAAAAAAAGATTGTCTCTGACTAAAGTTCAAGTCCTTTGGCTATAGTCACCTTCAAATGACCCTATGTAATTTACCCATTGGTTATTTCAGAGACGTTTGGCTTGTGAGGTGTGGCTACAGATTTGTGGAACCACGAACAGCTTTTTATTTGATGATTGGCTATCTTTATCCACATTTGCAAACAAATCATTAGATTACAAATACCCAGTAATCAAGTAACGATAACATATCAAGTTCATGGTTTCATATTATATATATCATGTTATTTAAAAAAAATTATACTTAATTTCTGAGTTGTTTAATGTGTTTTGTTTATTTATTTTGTCTGTTTTGTTTTGTTATGGTTTGTTTATTTATTGTTCTGTATTATGTAGCCTCAATCAGTGCATTGCTGCAAAAGAGCCCTGTGCTTCAATCAATTTACCCTGAATAAACAATGATGATGACGATCAGTTACCACCGATTGTCTGCCGACAGACAACTCTCCAATATTTTTTATTTGGACTGCAGTGCCCATTTTAAACGCGTGCTCTCAGTGTTATATATTGGTTCTTTAAACAAGTGAGTTTTTATTTTATTCATTTTTTAACCAAAATAACGAACGAGATTAACAGAATATTTTTTGAGTCCGCGGTCCAAACTCCAGTACAGGAGGTGGCAGCACCGGGCAACTATATTGGTGTAACAACAGATGAAGAAATATGTGGAAAGTGGAAGTGGTTGACTACTGTTTGCTGTGGTTATCTTAAACTCAAAGGTACTTTACAAGTTTCGCTTGACCATGGAAGACGAAAGCTGTAATTGTAGTATAATTGTGCTAATGGCCCAGTGATTACTGAAGTTTTTTCACAGCAGCATTTTCTCTTAAATGTATTTGTTTTTGAAGCTTAGATCGTCACTACCCGATCCTAGTCGCTACCCGATCCTAGTCGCGCATGCTCAGACACAAATGGTTTACGGCAGGAGGCTCATCATCAACATATGGAGCATGTCTTAATGCATAATGTGGGTTTATTTAACGTAATATTTAATAATGTTGTAAACGGTTTATAGCATAAGGCTCAACGTCAACATATGGGGCTTGTCTTAACGCATAATGTGGGTATATTTAATGTAATATTTATACCTTTCACTCTTTTAAAGTTAATTGGCACAGACTATTTGAGCAGTCTTTTTACTGCTGTTGTGCTGTACAGCGTACATACCCCTAAAAATGTAACTGGGGATAGACAGTGTGATCCTCCACCTCATATTTTTAGTCCATAGTGACACCATCTCTCTCGTTTTTAAGTAAACGGTAATGTTTCGGTAAAACTGTCTGTCTTCGCTGTCTTCCATGATTGAAACCATAGACATATATAGATATAAATGTCTATTGTTGAAACTGGCAATCTGTTTTAAAGTGCCGCATGTGCGACTAGGACTGGGTAGCGACTAGGATCGGGTAGTGACACCTTGTTAATTTTACCGGCATTTATGTCCCGTGTTTTGCCAAATACTGTTACCGGGATATAGGTTAACGGCTATATGCCTATGACAGATTCAAATTAGGATTTGAAACATCGCTATGATAACAAAATAATAACAAAATAATAACAAAATAACACATTTGCCACATAGTAAGAATGGCAAATTGATTATTACCTCAAGTTCAGTAATATATTTACATTAGATATAAACTCAGGCCTAATTAATCGGATCTGTTTGGTAAGGGTAGGCCTATTGGATGGATTATATTATTTAACTCACAGTGTTTTAGGCCGTATTTGTATGTATTTTTTACTTTCTTGTGGCCTTTCAGAGGTTCAGGGTATAATTTCTGGGAATGATGGATTGCAGTCTGTTCCACCTTCTATAGGATGAATTTCCAGTATTTTGACGATGTGGAACATTATGTACGCTTTGGAACTCACAGACAAGACCAACAGCACCCCAGGCGTATAAGAACAGCAAGTAAACATTTTTTCTTGAAAGGTAGGGAGGTAATTTTATAACATCATTGTGATCCAACATGATTCAGTCAGCGGTGTACAAATGTGCATCCTTCACCTCCTTACTTCTTCTAGATGACGGTCTTTGGCATTTTGATGACCAACGGCAACGCAAAGTCCTACGCAGCCCAGAAGAAGTGAAGTGTGTGCTCAAACAATACCACAATGAGAAGAGCCACAAGAATAGGACGCTGACTATCAAACAGGTTACAGGACTTTTCTACTGGGGTTCCATGAGGAAAGATATAAACAAATGGGTTGACAACTGTGAAAGATGCCGTCAAAAATATTGCTATTCCCAAAACAAAACGCCAAAGCACTGCATTTGCTACGGATGTGAAAGTAGCATGGTATCAAACAGTGAAGACGAGAGCCTGACCTTTCACAGGTGAGTTTTGTTGGAGCTGGGCCTTTTTAGTAGTTTTCACGAATTGTCTGAGAATTGCATGTCGTATAGGGTAGCACATTAGGATAAAAGCCAATGTTGAGTATCAGGTTCATTTACTGTATAAGTATATATAATTCTTAATTTTGTGATTTTGTTTCCTTTGTTGTCAGACATATTTGGATTTTTTAGTATGTCAGCACATGTGGAAGGCTATCAGGGTTTTTATAAATAACACACGCATGCAGTACAACTCAGGGAACTGCTTCTTGGAGTATTCTGCAAGCTTCGTCACCCTTATCTTCTCTGCTATCAGGTTCCCCAAAAGTGATTACGAGAGATTCAAGCTTTGGATCTCCTATACCAAACGGGATTCATGGTCTCTAACCAAAAGATCTTTCCTGTGCTCCAAGCACTTCACAGAGGACTGCTTTGATCACTCAGGAGAGAGTGTATCTCTCAAACCCGATGCAGTCCCCACTGTGGCAATGGCCTCAGACATTAAACAGGTAACCAACAAATAAATATCAATTTGTATATGTTGTCATTTTGCTCAGAGTTCCAATCCCCTTTTGAAGGCCTTTTTATCAGTAGAACGTGGCATTGAACCGTAATACTTTTTCAGTAATTCCAGAAGAGGTTTGGTTATTGAAATGGTTGCCTTTATTAACTTGAACAGGAGAGCAATGAAGATGACGCTGACCCTTCCCAAGACCTGACAGAAGATCATATAGAGCATCCGTATGCGATGGATTCAGAGAGGGCGGAGTTGGGGGGTTTGGGCGATCTAGTGTGGGAAAATGACCCAAACAGCAGAAAGGATCCTGCTTTCTCCAGGTATGATGCAGTGGAGAGGTACTTGAGGACAGGGACATTTTTAAAGGAGTGGTTGCCGGACATGAAGAATTATGTCAGAGGGGCCTCAAAGCGCTTCTGTCTGGAAGGTAATATGAGTCGCATTCAATTACACTTGCAGCATCACATAACCTATTTTCCCGTCTCTCATAACTCATAACTCCAATTCCGTCCTGTCCAGGTGATGTTCTGTATTACTGCCGAAGAACCAGACGCTGTAGAGTACTTCGAAGTCGAGCGCAGGTCAATGCGGTGTTGAGGGAACATCACGATAACCAAGGTCATTACGGCACAAAGCGATGCATTACCACCATCGCTGAGAGATACTACTGGGGAACTATGATGGGGGACACTGAACTGTGGGTTGGCAACTGTCAACTCTGCCTGAATAGGGATGAAACATCCCAGAAGTTTCACTGCTCTGTGAAGGGCTGCAACAATCAAAATGGGCCGGTGGAGAGAAGTCTGGGCCTGACCTTTCATCGGTAAGGGAGCGTCCATCCACACGGCAGTGGGCTCTCACATCCCTGCTACTTCCATCTAACACAGGTCTGCTTATATGATCTGATCAAACACATCCAAAGTCAAATCTCATAGTACTCACACAAATGGCACAAGTTTATTTTTATTGTGTTTTACATCGTCTGAGCACACAAGAAGACAGTCAGATCATATAGTATTTACATGCTGAAACATTCAAGGAAGGATCCATATTCTGTGCGGTGGGTTTGAAAGAAATATTGGGAGACAGCTGGGTTTTTGCACTGTCATCCTGGATGTAGAGGAGCGTTCAATGTATGAGATTATAAGAAATCTTAACTAAGACTCTGGGCGTAATATGAAACGGTTTAGGGATGTTTAATGTTATACCTTGTGATCAGAAATAGCCGTATGAAAGCATAAGTGTGTACTGAATGCTGTTGTTTATAACCGTAAAGGGATTCTGGCCTTAGACAAGAAAGTTAAGAATTGAATAAGAACCTCCCACATTGAATGAGACCATTGGTCAATGTAAGGATCAATCCACCCGATCAAAGACTATGTATTGCCCGGAGTTCAGTGTAAGTCTGAAAACAGCGTATGATTCACTGTAGCCAGCCGTAATCTGTAGCGTGTTATGTCTATCCATATTGCTGGACCCGGGTAGACACAGTTTCACTGATTCAGTTTTCTTTCTGTAGATCGTCCCTCTCATAATTGCTTTTTGTGTCTATCAACAGGTTTCCTCTTAATGACCCCGAGAGGCTCAAGTGGAGCCAGTGGATAAAAAACACACACATAAGCACGTGGTCTCCACACACCAGATCAAGGGTCTGCTCCAATCATTTCACCGAAGACTGCTTTGAGCGCGTGGCCAAGGAAAAGCAGCTGAAAGCTGATGCTGTTCCCACCCTGTTACTTGGCCAGCCTCGGCTAGAGGTACGACAACGGGAGCAGTAAGCATAGCTATGTTTAAGTTAGACTTGAGTATTTGGCAGACACTTTTGTCCAAAGTGACTTCGAAAAAGAGCAATAATAGAACAATAATAACATTATTTGTAATGAAATTAAACATTATGCATAATGAAACAACAACAATAATAATAATAGTAATTACTGTATCAAATGCCAAAATGCCCCAAACTATGAATATATTCAAAACTGTACGGCTGTAACATATAAACTAGCAGGACAGGTGAGTTTTTAAATGCTTCTTGATTATGCACCTCACGTGTTACCACACCGCTAAGGTACCACGAGAAAAAAGAGTCTTGACTGTGATCTCCTGCTGTGGAGACGTTAGGGTTTCTCCTAGCTTCAGCTAATCTTGTCTGGAAATGTCACATACCACAAATTAGTTTTTCTCTCCTCATACAGGGAACACAAGGATCAGATGCAGAAAATAACTTGGAAAATAACCAGCGCACCTTTTTCTCAAAATATGAAGCTGTGCACAAATACTTGAGCGAAGGCGCCTATCCTCAAGGTTTGAATGGTGTGGAGAAAAATACACTGCGGAGACTCTGTAAAAGATTTGCTCTACATGGTAAGCCTGTAAAATGAATTCAGCATTTGGGGCCCTAGTTTTGATGGCGAAAACAGCTGGCGGACACAGCAGCGTATGTGCAGTTATTGTGTTTATGTTGATGAATGTTTATGTTGATGAATTTGAAGAACAAAGAAGAGAGCCTGCCTGCCAGGATATGTGTTAATCTTGAGGACATCAAATATCGATGACTTAACCCACAGGTTTGCTCCTGCTTCCTTGCTAGTACAGAAATATGTAGGCATAATTCCCTTCCAATAAAGGGAATGTGATCGTTTTTGCCAGATTGATGAATCAGACTTGGGCAGTTAGGGTTTGTGATTGGCACATTCAAACGGTCCATGTCGGAGAAGAATATATCATCAAGCATTTAACCAATATTCACGCATTTAACCAATATTCACGCCAATATTGAAGGTCAGATTTATTGCTGGATTTTAAGACGACCGCACGGGCGGAATAGGCCGCTTCCACCAGCCATTCTACCATCAAACTAGAGCCCTTGTGTTCAATGATGAAGCTATTGGTCATTAGGACATTTTTAGCAAATTGAATGACATTTTACATGGTCTGTCTCAAATGCGACTCACTGATATTTTTTAAGGTCTTATCACTTAAAATCTTAATTACTTTTAGATGTTTTTCACATCTGCCTTCTATGTTCTTCAGATGATGTGCTTTTTTTCGCCACAAACCACAACCGACGCAGAGTGGTCAGGAACAAAGAGGATGTCCAGGCCACCCTCACGGCGTACCACAATGAGATGAACCACCTGGACGTGGACAAGTGCATCACGCTCATCTCTAAGCACTTCCACTGGGGCTCGCTGAAGGCCGATGTCCGGTGTTGGATCCAGAGGTGCGAGGAGTGCTCTGCTGCCCGTGCACCTGCCCCACAGCCCGCCCCACAGCCCTGTGCCAGTCCAGACAGTCTAGAATGCGATGACCATGAATATTTCAGCCAGACCCAGGCTTCAAGGTGAGCGCTGATCACACAAGTTCTTCAGTTGAAAGTGTTTTTTGATCATTTCCTTTCAGAAGTTTTTAAAGACCTTAACCAATTAATAGGGAAGTCATTACAACTCAGTAGCTGCATTTCCATCCAACTTTTTCACATATTTAAAGCTCATTCATAATAATTTTGCAAAAGGAAACGAGACCCCATTCCAGATTGTCCATCCTTGTCCACTATTTACTGTTACTGACGTACTCCAGCCCTTCAAAGGAGCCGGGCAGAGTAATCTGGCCCTCCTAAGAAAAGATTTGGGGACCTAAACCATAACACAGGATTGATTACCAATACACAGAAAACTTAAGAAATAATAAAATATGCCTGTAGGTGAGGCTTGTGCTGTTATGCTTCCTGACCGCGTATTGCTGTTTTGTTGTAGCTATGTACAATCACTTACTATTCAGTGCTTGTATACATGTAGTCACTATACAGAGCTGTTTTTCTTCTCAAAGTCCGTCAGGCACAGACACGGCCAGCTCAACAGCTGGGGACGTGAAACGAGTCAAGGCTGTTGCTCAGGCAGAGCCAGTGGAATCAGTTCACTTGGGCTCTGGCACATCTGGGTATCATGCTGTTAAGAGAAGTGCTCCTCTGGATAGCGCCGGACTTCCGCCAAAGAAGCGTAGAAAAGATGGAGATGTGCTCCCCATGTCCAGCGCCTTACAGAAGTATGTACCACTCAGATTTCTTCTATGGATATTTAATGAGATGGTGGCCGTAGAAATTACAGACACCACATCTCTGTTCCAAGTACATACTGTACAGTCAGTTGGTCTTTAATCTTTTTATTCTGTAGTTCACAGGTCCATTTGGATAAGGGTTTGCCAGTGCTGGACAGGATGGAACCTTTGCGTGCAAGGACAGTTTTGCAACAGTGCTCACAAGCAATAATTAAAATACATAATGCAAGTTACAAAAGGGTAAGATATTTTGCATGAGGGTAGTTTTCTCTTTTCTGCGGCTGTTTATTCCTTATTTACATACTGTCTTTATTGATGTTTTTATTGATGCAGATGACAGTGTTGAACAGACAGACCTCTCTTCTAAAAGCTTTCCCAATGCATCACTTAAAAGTTTAAAAAGTCTCAACAAAGCAGGTCTTATCACCTTCAAAAATATAACGTGTTGTTATTTACATCATGTCATATGTAATGTGCTGTTTTATAGATTGATGCTGGCTTAGTGATATATTTGAGTTTTTTCCAAGAAGCCACAGAGGATATTATCCCAAAGATGGGTGAGTACAAAATATCAGTTTAGTGCCAAAAATGACTCAGATATACAAACAGCATACAGACCTGTGGGCTCTCTTTCTCAACAGTGAGGACCTTGCTGGGGGCCAAGTTGTTCCATGTCGGAGGAGGAGAACCCTCATCTGTGCTGGATCTTCCTGGGAGTGTTCTCATAGTTCCACAAGACTCGCTAACAGGAACACTGAAAAACTGCAAGTTTCAGTATTTGCAGAGAATTGATGCCTTGAATGGACAGCGGCTTTACAAGAACTTTGTGTCCCAGTGTGAGAGAGCTTTGGCATCTTCCAAAAGGAGTGTGGAAGCCAAATGTATTGTCAAGTATGGGGTTTACGGTCAGAAACAGACAGTTAACATCAGTTCAGATGAGCCACTCACTCATGTTGTGGAATTCTAGAAACACTTGTCGTTCAGAAGTTGTATGTGCACAGAAATGCTTGTGTGGAATATTCGGTGTGTTATATGTGAAAATCAAATAATAAATCTGATGGTACAGTGTTTGCTTTTATGTATTTACATTCAAGAACCATGGACTGAACCTCTGACATGCATTTGCCCTAGTGAAAAAATACTCTTGGGGTAAGCATGTACTGGTTTCGACCTTCTAGTTTGAGGGGATGCTGCTTCCGGACAGCGGTTTTCAAATAGTGCCACAGAGTCTCAATAGAATTAAGATCAGGGCTTTGACTTTGCCATTCCAGAACATTCACCTTTCTGTTTTTGAGCCGCTGCATTGGTCATTGTCCTGTTTAAAGATTCAGTTGGCGTCGCCTCCAATGATGATGTCATCGACGATGACTGAGCAGGGGTAACCCGCAAACAACTGTTCCATGGAGTGCTGAAATACCTCGCTTGCAGAATTTATGCCGAAGGGCATCCTCAGGAATCTGTAGCGCCCGAATGGCGTGCTGAATGTGGTCAGCAACGACGATTTCTTGTCAAGGCGTATGTGCCAGAAAGAATTCTTTGCATCCAAGACAGAAAACACTGTTGCCCCAGACATTTGCGCTGCCACCTCTTTAACGCTGCGCATTGGGTGGTGGGGTATTTTCAGTGCGGTGTTGAGGTCTTTTGGGTTGAGGCATAGTCTGATTTCTCACTTGTCCTTCTTATGTGCTGCTACCATGGACGACACCCAGTCAGTTGGTTCTGTGACTGGTGTTATGACACCTATGCTTTGCATGCGTTCCAGTTCGGATTTAACTCTTTCTTGCATTGCGACAGGGATACGGTGAGCTGGGCGGACCATGGGCTATATGCTGGGATCCAAGGTCATGGAGTATGTGACTGGAAGTTCTCCTAACTCCATGCTGAACAGGTCTTTGAACTGTGTGAATACCTGTGAGCTGAAATCTGTGTTGCTCTCCATGCTGACCTGGTGAACGTCAGGACTCATCTTCACAACTCCCATGTCCATACATGCACGAAATCCTAGCAGTGGTTGTACCGCTCTGTCCACAATGAAACAAGGCTGGCAACCCTCTTCTGCTGTACAAGCTGTTTGCCACTGTTCAGTCTTTTGAATGTGTCAAGTGACATCACATTGCATTTGGCTCCTGTGTCAACTTTCATCTCAGTGGGCTTGCCGTATGTGCATTGTGACATATCCTTCATCCTTTTCATTAGCTTTTAGGTTCACATGGTCGACACAACTTTCTACCTCAACGCCATCCACATAGAATGTTCCCTCTTCAGATGACTCTTCATCTATTGCCACCTCAGTTACAGTATGTCTGACCGCATTTAACCAAATTATCTACACCATGAACAGCTTTTTATTTGATGATTGGCTATCTTTATCCACATCCACACAAATACCCAGTAGCCTAATCAAGTAGCCTAATCATAACATATAAAGTAATCGAGTTCATGGTTTCATACAGGCTAATTTCTGTATTGATGACCGTCACACCACACCAAGATGCTGTCGGTAGAAGATGGGTGGTAAGCAGACGTTTGGTGATAACGGGAGGTTTTTCGTTAAGTAGGGGTCAATGAAGTTATACGGCTAAATTAACGGAATTGTTAATCGACAATCGTTGGTAACCAGAAGTAATTCTAGTATCTGATTGGTTAAGAGTGGTCAGGTGACTGGTCTTAACCAATCAGAGACCAGTTACCACCAATTGTCTGTCGACAGAGACAACGATTTGGACTGCAGTGCCCATTTTAAACGCTTGCTCTCAGTGTTATATATTGGTTCTTTAAACAAGAGACAAGAGTTTTTATCTTATTTACATTTTTAACAAAATAACGAACGAAATTAACAGAATATTTCTTGAGTCCGCGGTCCACACTCCAGTACAGGGGGTGGCAGTACGGGGCAACTATATTGGTGTAACAACGATGAAGAAATATATGGCAAGCGGAAGTGGTTGACTACTGTTTTGGCCGCGGTTCGCTTAAACTCAAAGGTACTGGTACTTTACAAGTTTCGTTTGACCATATAAGACGAAAGCTGTCAAGGATAATTGTGCTAATGGCCCAGTGATCACTGACTTTTCACAGCCGCATTTTCTCTTAAATGTATTTGTTCTTGAGGAAAAGATCCTTGTTAATCTTACCGACATTTATGTCCCGTGTTTTGCCAAATGCTGTTACCAGGCTAAATGCTTCTCATCGCCCATGAACATGATATAGGTTAACGACTATAAGCCTATGAGAGATTCATATTAGGATTTGAAACATGGCTATGATAACAAAATAATAACAAAGTAACACATTGGCCACATAGTAAGATTGCCAAACTGATTATTACCTCAAGTTCAGTAATATATTTACATTATTAAATATATGTAAACTCAGGCATAATAATTCGGATCTGTTTGGTAAGGATATCTGTATTGGATGGATTATATTGTTGTAACTCCCAGTGATTAAGGCAGTAGTCTTTTAACTGTATTTGTATGGCTTTTTGAGTTTCTTGAGGCCTTTCAGAGGTTCAGGGGATAATCTCCGGGCATGATGGACTGTAAGAGCAGTCTATTCCACCTTCTACAGGATGTATTTCCAGCATTATAACGATGTTGAACAATATTTACGCTTTGGAACTCACAGACAAGACCATCAGAACCAAAGCCATATAAGAAGAGCAAGTGTGCATTTTTTCTTGAAAGGTAGGGAGGTAATTTTATAACATCGTTGTGATCCAACATGATTCAGTCAGCGGTGTACAAATGTGCATCCTTCACCTCCTTACTTCTTCTAGATGACGGTCTTTGGCATTTTGATGGCCAACGGCAACGCAAAGTCCTACGCAGCCCGGAAGAAGTGAAGTGTGTGCTCAAACAATACCAAAAGATCTTTCCTGTGCTCCAAGCACTTCACAGAGGACTGCTTTGATCACTCAGGAGGGAGTGTATCTCTCAAATCCGATGCAGTCGCCACTGTGGCAATGGCATCAGACATTCAACAGGTAACCAACAAATAAACATCAATTTGGATATGTTGTCATTTTGCTCAGAGTTCCAATCCCCTTTTGAAGGCCTTTTTATCAGTAGAACGTGGCATTGAACCGTAATACTTTTTCAGTAATTCCAGAAGAGGTTTGGTTATTGAAATGTTTGCCTTCATTAACTTGAACAGGAGAGCAATGAAGATGACGCTGACCCTTCCCAAGACCTGACAGAAGATCATATAGAGCATCCGTATGCGATGGATTCAGAGAGGGCGGAGATGAGGGGTTTGGGGGAAAATGACCCAAACAGCAGGAAGGATCTTGCTTTCTCTAGGTATGATGAAGTGGAGAGGTTCTTGAGGACAGGGACATTTTCAGAGGAGTTGATGCAGGACATGAAGCAATATGTCAGAAGAGCCTCAAAGCACTACTGTCTGGAAGGTAATCTAAGTCGCATTCAATTACATTTGCAGCATCACATAACCTATTTTTGTCTTTGCCTACCCCACTCATAACTCCAATTCCGTCCTGTCCAGGTGATGTTCTGTACTACTGTGGAGGAAATGGACTGGATGACGGTCTTCGGCATTTTGATGGCCAACGGCAACGCAAAGTCGTACGCAGCCCGGAAGAAGTGAAGTGTGTGCTCAAACAATACCACAATGAGAAGAGCCACAAGAATAGGACGGTGACTCTCAAAGAAGTGACAGGACTTTTCTACTGGGGTTCCATGGCAAAAGATGTAAACAAATGGATTGACAACTGTGAAGAATGTCAGATCCGTCCAAAATATTGCTCTTCCCAAAAGTCAAATTACTGCATTTGCTACGGATGTGAGAGTAGCCTGGTATCAAACAGTGAAGACGAGAGCCTGACCTTTCACAGGTGAGTTTTGTTGGAGCTGGGCCTTTTTAGTTTAGAATTGTCTGAGAATTGCATGTTGTATAGGGTAGCACATTAGGATAAAAGCCAATGTGGAGTATCAGGTTTTGTTACTGTATAAGTTGTAATTCTTAATTTTGTGATTTTGTTTCCTTTGCTGTCAGGGGGCACTCAGACATATTTGGATTTTTTTAGTATGTCAGCACATGTGGAAGGCTATCAGGGGTTTTATAAGTAACACACGCATGCAGTACAACTCAGGGAACTGCTTCTAGGAATATTCTGCAAGCTTCGTCACCCTTATCTTCTCTGCTATCAGGTTCCCCAAAAGTGATGACGAGAGATTCAAGCTTTGGATCTCCTATACCAAACGGGATCCATTGTCTCTAACCCAAACATCTGTCCTGTGCTCCAAGCACTTCACAGAGGACTGCTTTGATCACTCAGGAGAGAGTGTATCTTTCAAACCCGATGCAGTCCCCACTGTGGCAATGGCATCAGACATTCAACAGGTAACCAACAAATAAACATCAATTTGGATATGTTGTCATTTTGCTCAGAGTTCCAATCCCCTTTTGAAGGCCTTTTTATCAGTAGAACGTGGCATTGAACCGTAATACTTTTTCAGTAAATCCAGAAGAGGTTTGGTCATTGAAATGTTTGCCTTTATTAACTTGAACAGGAGAGCAATGAAGATGATGCTGACCCTTCCCAAGACCTGACAGAAGATCATATAGAGCATCCGTATGCGATGGATTCAGAGAGGGCGGAGATGAGGGGTTTGGGGGAAAATGACCCAAACAGCAGGAAGGATCTTGCTTTCTCTAGGTATGATGAAGTGGAGAGGTTCTTGAGGACAGGGACATTTTCAGATGAGTTGATGCAGGACATGAAGCACTATGTCAGAAGAGCCTCAAAGCACTACTGTCTGGAAGGTAATCTAAGTCGCATTCAATTACATTTGCAGCATCACATAACCTATTTTTGTCTTTGCCTACCCCACTCATAACTCCAATTCCGTCCTGTCCAGGTGATGTTCTGTACTACTGTGGAGGAACTGGACTGGATGACGGTCTTCGGCATTTTGATGGCCAACGGCAACGTAAAGTCCTACGCAGCCCGGAAGAAGTGAAGTGTGTGCTCAAACAATACCACAATGAGAAGAGCCACAAGAATAGGACGGTGACTCTCAAAGAAGTGACAGGACTTTTCTACTGGGGTTCCATGGCAAAAGATGTAAACAAATGGATTGACAACTGTGAAGAATGTCAGATCCGTCCAAAATATTGTTCTTCCCAAAAGTCAAATTACTGCATTTGCTATGGATGTGAGAGTAGCCTGGTATCAAACAGTGAAGACGAGAGCCTGACCTTTCACAGGTGAGTTTTGTTGGAGCTGGGCCTTTTTAGTAGTTTTCACGAATTGTCTGAGAATTGCATGTTGTATAGGGTAGCACATTAGGATAAAAGCCAATGTGGAGTATCAGGTTATGTTACTGTATAAGTTGTAATTCTTAATTTTGTGATTTTGTTTCCTTTGCTGTCAGGGGGCACTCAGACATATTTGGATTTTTTTAGTATGTCAGCACATGTGGAAGGCTATCAGGGGTTTTATAAGTAACACACGCATGCAGTACAACTCAGGGAACTGCTTCTAGGAATATTCTGCAAGCTTCGTCACCCTTATCTTCTCTGCTATCAGGTTCCCCAAAAGTGATGACGAGAGATTCAAGCTTTGGATCTCCTATACCAAACGGGATCCATGGTCTTTGACCAAAACATCTGTCCTGTGCTCCAAGCACTTCACAGAGGACTGCTTTGATCACTCGGGAGGGAGTGTATCTCTCAAACCCGATGCAGTCCCCACTGTGGCAATGGCATCAGACATTCAACAGGTAACCAACAAATAAACATCAATTTGGATATGTTGTCATTTTGCTCAGAGTTCCAATCCCCTTTTGAAGGCCTTTTTATCAGTAGAACGTGGTGTTGAACCGTAATACTTTTTCAGTAATTCCATAAGAGGTTTGGTTATTGAAATGTTTGCCTTCATTAACTTGAACAGGAGAGCAATGAAGATGACGCTGACCCTTCCCAAGACCTGACAGAAGATCATATAGAGCATCCGTACGCGATGGATTCAGAGAGGGCGGAGTTGAGGGGTTTGGGGGAAAATGACCCAAACAGTAGGAAGGATCTTGCTTTCTCTAGGTATGATGCAGTGGAGAGGTTCTTGAGGACAGGGACATTTTCAAAGGAGTTGATGCAGGACATGAGACACTATGTCAGAAGAGCCTCAAAGCACTACTGTCTGGAAGGTAATCTAAGTCGCATTCAATTACACTTGCAGCATCACATAACCTATTTTCCCGTCTCCTACTCATAACTTCAATTCCGTCCTGTCCAGGTGATGTTCTGTACTACTGCAGAGGAACTGGACTCCGAAGAGTGCTTCGAAGTCGAGCGCATGTCAATACGGTGTTGAGGGAACATCACGATAACCAAGGTCATTACGGCACACAACGATGCATAAGCAACATCACTGAGAAGTTCTACTGGGGATCACTGAAAAGGGACACTGAACTGTGGGTTGGCAACTGTCAACTCTGCCTGAATATGGATGAAACATCCCAGAATTTCCACTGCTCTGTGAAGGGCTGCAACACTCAAAATGGGCCGGTGGAGAGAAGTCTGGGCCTGACCTTTCATCGGTAAGGGGGCGTCCATCCACACGGCAGTGGGCCCTCACATCCCGGCTACTAGTTAAATTAAATGACACATAGTTGTGGTGCCAATACTACTAGACATTTCAAAGTTGTTGTATGAGGGATAGGGCATCTCAAGCAAAAATACTGTTGTACAGAAGAATTGCACATCGCCACACACATTTGTGATAGTAACAAAGTTATGTCTCTGGTAGTAACGATTTAGTTGGCAAACAGCTTTTAGTAGTGTGTTACTAAGCCCAATTACAGGCACCCAATAAGAAAACAAATGTATTCCTGTGTGTAGGCTGCACCCGAGTATTAATTGCAGGGCTGCAGACATTTTACAAAAACAATGTATGTACTGCAGTGAATAGTCATGAAATTATGGTAGTCATATTAATGCCATTTGATGTCTCAAGATTTATTTTTTTTGGATTTTGCAAGCTGATTTATCAGGAAATACAGAATAGACATATAGACTTCATGGTAGACTTTATTTGGGTCATGCACTGTTATAGATTCATGATGTAAGCCAAGGTGTAATTTTTTTAGACAAATTCAATGTTTAATAGGGGAAAGCCGTAGTGCTGTGTCAGTGTCCCACACCAAGCACGGATCTAGTGCCCTGAGAACCTAGGCTCGTGTCTGGGGTCATTTCTCAAGCCCCTTCCCCATCTCTCTCTACTAAGCCCAAAAATCAAATGTTTTTTAGTATGCAAAGTCTGTCACAACTAAATGTCTGTATGGTATTTCTTTTACATCTGAATACTTTTCATATTGACTGACTTATCAGAGGGTAGAGAATACTTGAAAGCATTAGATGGAATTAGGTGTGAGCATGTCATGTAAGGAACCTCAGGCTGTATTATTCACTGTAGCCATTAGCAATCTGAAGCTAACCCATAACATCAGTCTTTATTGCTACCTTTCATTGATTCGGGCTTGTTTCTGTAGATCATCCCCTCATGTTACATTTATCAACAGGTTTCCTTTCGATGACCCCGAGAGGCTCAGCCAGTGGATCAAAAACACACACAGAAGCATGTGGTCTCCACCCACTAGATCAGTGGTCTGCTCCAATCATTTCACTGAAGACTGCTTTGAGCTTGTAGGCAGGGAAAAGCTGCTAAAGTGTCATGCTGTTCCCACCTTGTTACTTGGCCATTCTCGTATAGAGGTATGATGAGAAGGAGTAGATAGCATGCCGCTAATCTCGTCTGGAAATATCACATACCACATATTTGTTTTTGTCTCTTCATTCAGGGAGCACAGGGCTCAGATGCGGAAAATAACTTGGAAAATGCTCAGTGCACCTTTTTCTCAAAATATGACGCTGTGCACAAATACTTGAGCGAAGGCGCCTATCCTCAAGGCTTAAATGGTGTGGAGAGAAATACAATGAGGAGACTCTGTCAACGATTTGCTGTACATGGTAAGTGTATTCAAAAGGTGGTATATTAATTAGGGATGGGAATATTGGTGATATTGGTTGGTGGAGCAGCAGTTCTCTGTGGAGCTTGGAGGAGACGCAGGCGAGGGAAGTGCGCTGGAGCGCTGGTTAGACTGCGAGAGCGGGGGTTCCGAACTCCGCTCCCCTCGTTACATCTGGCAAATGTCCGCTCTCTGCCCAACAAAATGGACGAACTGCTGCTCCTCAACAAAATAAACAGGGATATATCAGGATCTTCCGCCCTGTGTTTCACTGAAACATGGCTTGGTGAGTACATCCCTGACAGCATCCTCCATCTGCCGGGCTTCCAACTCCACCGCGCGGACCGCGTTAAGGAATTAACGGGGAAAACAAGGGGAGGAGGAATCTGCTTTTATATCAATGAAAGTTGGTGTACAGATGCCACAGTGCTATGGGAAATATGTAGCCTGGATGCCAGACGAACTTAGCCACGCCCACAAATTATTTGGTCGGGAAGTTCGGTCTGGTGTCGCTCCGTTGGGGAGAAATTATCTCCTCACAAAAATCTGTGAGGAGATATAGACCAATCAAATTGTCAGGGCGGGCTTAATACGATGATGGACAGATGATCAACCCTAACGTAATCAACCACGTCACCAAAGAGCTTTTGGGGTGAATTCGTTTTCAACAAACATGGCTGCCGTTGGAGAGCTGAAATGTGGAAATTCGAGTCTGTTTTAGAAGACATTGACAGCACATTCATTTTGAAAGAGGAACAGAGAAACGCGATCAAGGCATTTGTCGATCGAAAATATGTTTTTGCCGTCCTTCCTACGGGATCCGGTAAAAGTTTAATGTATCAGCTGGCCCCATGGTCTACGTTATGGTCATACTACGTTGCTCTGATTGGTTGTAGGCCTATCCAATTGAGCGAAGAGGCCTTTTTTTTCCTAGTTCGGTTGAAACACGCCCCATAATCACAGCCCAACGGAGCGGTCTCAGACTCATATTCTGACTAGAATTATGAGTATGACATCGTCAGGCTAGGAAATATGCACTCCTCACCTAGAATCCATATTCATTAACTGCAAGCCATTTTATTCACCGCGGGAGTTTTCCTCTTTCATTCTGGTCGGTGTCTACATACCACCTCAAGCCTGCGTTAGCGAGGCACTACGGCACCTGGCTGACCAGATAACCAGCACGGAGCGAAAATACCCAGACTCTCTTCTGATTATACTTGGGAATTTCAACCAAGCAAAACTCAGCCGCGAACTTCCGAAATACAGGTAGCACATTAAGTGTCCCACCAGGGACAAAAACACACTCGACCATTGCTACACAACATTGAAGAATGCATACCGCTCTGTTTCGCGTGCAGCTTTGGGACTCTCCGATCACTTTCTGGTTCATCTCCTCCCAAGCTACAGGCAGAAACTTAAATCTGCAAAGCCTGTGGTGAAAACTGTGAGGAAATGGACCAACGAGTCAAAGCTGGAGCTACAGGCCTGCTTTGACTGCACTGACTGGAGTGTTTTTGAGGCTGCATCTACATCACTAGACGAACTCACTGACACTGTGACGTCATACATTAGTTTCTGTGAAGACATGTGTGTGTACCCACCAAAACGTACTGCATCTTTAAAAACAATAAACCGTGGTTCACAGCAAAGCTCAAGCAGCTTCCTCAAGCCAAAGAGGAGGCCTTCATGAGTGGGGACAGGATCCTGTACAACCAGGCCAGAAACACATTGACTAAGGAGATCTGAGTAGCAAAGAGAAGCTACTCTGAAAAGCTAAAAAACAGGTTTTCAGCTAACGACCCTGCGTCAGTGTGGAGAGGTCTGCAAGACATCACCAACTACAGGAAATCCTCCCCCAACTCCATAGAGAACCCTCAACTGGCTGACGACCTGAATGTGTTTTAGTGCAGGTTTGATCACCCCACATTCACACCCCTCACCCGCTCCAACTCAGACTTCACACAATCATCTGCACCCCCTGTTATCACCTCCCCTGACTCCCCACCGGCATTGACGGTCTGTGAAGAGGATGTGTACCAGCTCTTTCAGAGACAGAAGACAAGGAAGGCAGCAGGCCCAGACGGTGTGTCACCCTCCTGCCTGAAAGCCTGCGCTGATCAGCTGGCCCCCATCTTCACACGGATCTTCAACAGATCTCTGGAGCTGTGTGAAGTCCCCTCCTGCTTCAAACGCTCCACCATCATCCCGGTTCCCAAGAAATCCTCTATCACTGGACTGTATGACTACAGGCCCGTCGCCCTGACATCTGTGGTCATGAAATCCTTTGAGAGACTGGTATTGACCCATCTGAAGGGCATCACAGGCCGGCTGGACCCTCTGCGGTTTGCCTACAGAGCAAACAGGTCAGTGGATGATGCAGTCAACATGGGGCTGCACTACATCCTGCAACACCTCGACTCCCCAGGGACCTATGCAAGGATGCTGTTCGTGGACTTCAGCTCGGCGTTCAACACCATCATTCCAGAAGTCCTCCTCACCAAACTCACCCAGCTCACTGTGCCTGCCTCCACCTGTCAGTGGATCACAAACTTCCTGATAGACAGGAAGCAGCAGGTGAGGCTGGGTGAAACAACATCCAGCACCCGGTCTGTCAGCACTGGTGCACCTCAGGGATGCGTGCTCTCCCCACTGCTCTTCTCCCTCTACACAAACGACTGCACCTCAGGAGACCCATCTAGTAAACTCCTAAAATTTGCAGACGACACATCAGTCATCGGCCTCATCCGTGATGATGATGAGTCTGCATATAGGCGGGAAGTTGAACAGCTGGTCCTGTGGTGCGGTCGCAACAACCTAGAGCTGAACACGCTTAAAACCGTGGAGATGACAGTGGACTTCAGGAGGAGCCCCCCAGCACTGCCCCCCCTCACCATACTCAACAATACTGTGTTGGCTGTGGAATCCTTCAGGTTTCTGGGATCCACAATCTCCCGGAACCTGAAGTGGGAACACAACATCAACAGCTTAGGAAGTAGAAGCTGCCTCAGGATCTGCTGATCATGTTCTACACCGCAGTCATAGAGTCTGTTCTGTGCACTTCAATCACTGTCTGGTTTGGATCGGCCACAAAACTGGACAAGAACAGACTCCAACGGACAGTCAGGTCTGCAGAAAAGATAAAATTATTCAAACTCCTCCCCTCTGGTAGACGCTACAGATCACTGTTCGCCAAAACCTCCAGACACAAAAACAGTTTCTTCCCTCTCGCCGTCTCACTACTGAACAACTAACCCACTGTAGCATATATATTTATATTTATATATTTATCCCTGCACTTCTCGCACTCTCCACTTCTTCTTTGCACTACTGTTGTGCAACATTTCACAGCTACTGTATATAGCCATTCCGCCTTGTACATACTTTCTTAAACTCCTTAGTCCATTGCACTGTTGCACTGTTTGTTTGTTTGTATTGTATTGTGTTGTATATTTTGTGTAAGCACACTGAGAGTCACTTTACCAAGTCAAATTCCTTGTTTGTGCAAACTTACTTGGCCAATAAAACCTGATTCTGAATCGATTGCTTGTAATCTTAGCCAAAGCATCGTTTCCGGTATCGATGCCAGTGCCGTTGCGAATGCGCGATGAGGTCACATGTACGCAGCTTTGTTTTGTTTATACCGCAGCCAACATGGCGTCTAGGCAAAAGCGTTCGAAAGTGTGGCTATATTTCACGCAAAAAGATCACCTCAGGTCCACTTGCAAGTTTTGCAGAACGTCTATTTCGACAAAGGGGGGAAATACTTCCAATATGCGGAAACATTTGTCCACTAAGCATGCAAGAACTTTGCAGAAATGTCACGTTTTCGATGCGCTACGGAATGACGATAACGTTAATGAATCTCAACAAGGCAACAGTAGCGAGGCTAACGTTAGCGTTTCATCTGTTAATATCGAAGGTAAACTTCTCCAGACCCTGTCTATTGTGTTAGTGCCATTTGTTTCATTGTGTAAACCAGCTTTCACTATATGAATAATCTCCATTCCCATTTTGAAAGTTTGTAGTCCTATTTTTTTTTTTTTTTAAATATGTAAATGTACATACATATGTATCTGCTCTGCATCATCTATTCAGATAATATTATATAAAAGAAAATGAATGTTAATAAACCCGTTTGTACTATCCCTTGCCCAATGAGAATCGATAAGGAATCTGATTGCTAAAATCCCACCTAGTATTAATTGTGGGAACTATTTCTTTTTGGCACATTTGTAGCTAAGAATTGAATTTAGCATGGTCTATCTCATATGTACAGTACCTGTTTCACTGGTGTTGAGGAAGATATGAATGATCATTTACTTTAAAATTTAACAGAGAGAAAAACAACCCTTCTATGTTTTTCACATCTGCCTTCTATGTTCTTCAGATGGTGTACTTTTTTTCACCACAAACCACAACCGACGCAGAGTGGTCAGGAACAAAGAGGATGTCCAGGCCACCCTTACGGCATACCACAATGAGATGAACCACCTGGACGTGGACAAGTGCATCACGCTCATCTCCAAGCACTTCCACTGGGGCTCGCTGAGGGCCGATGTCCGATGTTGGATCCAGAGGTGTGAGGAGTGCTCTGCTGCCCGTGCGCCTGCCCCACAGCCCTGTGCCAGTCCAGCCAGTCTAGAATGCGATGACCATGAATATTTCAGCCAGACCCAGGCTTCAAGGTGAGCGCTGAACGCACAAGGTGTTTATAGCGCTTAGAAGCGTTTTGCTGAATATCATTCAGGAGTCGCTTTCAGGAACATAGCATATTAGTAAGGAAGCCACTATTGACCTTTGCTTTTATGCTTCGTGACCACTGTTTTGTTGTAGCTACATAAAATCACTTACTGCTCAGAAACTTAATACATTCAGTACAATGATGTTTTTGTTCTCCAAGTCCTTTAGCCACAGACACGGCCAGCTCAACAGCTGGGGACGTGGAACGAGTCAAGGCTGTTGCCCAGGCAGAGGAAGTGGAATCAGTTCACTTGGGCTCTGGCACATCTGGGTATCATGCTGTTAAGAGAAGTGCTCCTCTGGATAGCGCCGGACTTCCGCCAAACAAGCTTAAAAAAGATGGAGATGTGCTCCCCATGTCCAGCGCCTTACAGAAGTATGTACCACTCAGATTTCTTCTATGGATATTTAATGAGATGGTGGCCGTAGAAATTACAGACACCACATCTCTGTTCCAAGTACATACTGTACAGTCAGTTGGTCTTTAATCTTTTTGATTCTGTAGTTCCCAGGTCCATTTGGATAAGGGTTTGCCAGTGCTGGACAGGATGGAACCTTTGCGTGCAAGGACAGTTTTGCAACAGTGCTCACAAGCAATAATTCAAATACATAATGCAAGTTACAAAAGGGTAAGATATTTGGCATGAGGGTAGTTTTCTCTTTTCTGCGGCTGTTTATTCCTTATTTACATAGTCTTTATTGATGCAGATGACAGTGTTGAACAGACTGACAGACCTCTCTTCTAAAAGCTTTCCCAATGCATCACTTAAAAGTTTAAAAAGTCTCAACAAAGCAGGTCTTATCACCTTCAAAAATATAACGTGTTGTTATTTACATTACGTCATATGTAATGTGCTGTTTTATAGATTGATGCTGGCTTAGTGATATATTTGAGTTTTTTCCAAGAAGCCACAGAGGATATTATCCCAAACATGGGTGAGTACGAAATACTATATCAGTTTAGTGCCAAAAATGACTCCGATAACAAACAGCATAAAGACCCTTGGGTTCTCTTTCTCAACAGTGAGAACCTTGCTGGGGGCCAAGTTGTTCCATGTCGGAGGAGGAGAACCCTCATCTGTGCTTGATCTTCCTGGGAGTGTTCTCATAGTTCCACAAGATTCCCTTACAGGAACACTGAAAGACTGCAAGTTTCAGTATTCGCAGGGAATTGATGCCTTGAATGGACAGCGGCTTTACAAGAACTTTGTGTCCCAGTGTGAGAGAGCTTTGGCATCTTCCAAAAGAAGTGTGGAAGCCAAATGCATTGTCAAGTATGGGGCTTACAGTCAGAAACAGACTATTTATCTCAGTTCAGATGAGCCACTCACTCATGTTGTGGAATTCTAGAAACACTTGTCGTTCAGAAGTTCTATTTGTACAGAGATAGTTGACATTTTTCAGTTTCTGAGAACAGCTGGTGTGTACTATGTGTAAATCAGTTAAAATATAATAAAAAAATCTGATTGTACAGTGTTTGCTTAAATGCCATTCATTCAAAAACCATGAAACTAAAATGAATGTTTGCACATGTGTTTTTGTAGTGGAAAAATATTTTGGTTTATATATAATCATTTGGTGTTATGTAAAGATTAACCCTAACCTATATCATTGTTTTGATAATGACATTTGATAATAACATTTTTGTAGGACCATAGTTTTAATCACAAAAATGTTGACACTTTATATGTCGATAGTTTAGCTGTTACATTATGTAAGAGCCAACATTAGATCTTTGCAAAATGGGCATTAGAAATCACTATGTTATGTAACTAGTCTAAAGTTATGACAACAGACAGGTGTGACTGAGCACCTTGTTTAAAAGAAGAAAAAAACAAGATGGGGAAAGCAACTGGATACATTGACATAAAAGCACCTCTGCTCTGACTTAGGTTTCAAGTATCTCAGCAAATGGATTATTCATCAGACAAGCTAATATTATTAGTCCCCTTCTGATTACATGCTGTACGACTATGTAAACCCATTCAACAGACATCTGCACTATTTAATCTGTTCACAAAAATTCCACCTGGTCTTGAGAGAAGCCTATAATTAAGTCTCAATATGAGCTGTTTAGACTACAGAAGAAAAAGTTTACTGTTAGAGAGCAGCAGGTGGCACTATTGCAATTCTACAAGAGCAGTTGTAGCACACAGCACAATCGTCTCCATCCATGCTCCATGAAACCGAATTTAAGAGTTTAGGGGAAAGCGATAAACAAGAGTTGTCTGTTGTGTGAGACTTGGGTCTGTAACAGTGAAGCGTGGAAGTCAAATACACTATCAGACTTAGATTTTGTCGTGGAACAGTCATACGGTGTTTTCCCATTCATGCATTTATAGGTCGAAACGTCACATATTTTTATGTTCTGGAATTTGATGTTTAGTCTGAATTAAGCCCAATAGCCCCCATTACAAATACTCTGGTATTAACTACTATTAACTATTAAACCGTTCCACTGCCTAAATCCAGGCTTAAGTGAGCGATTCCAAAGTTTAAAAATGTCAATGATAGCTAGGGTTTGACTGGTTTGGGTGGATTCTCTATGTGTGTTGTAATAACATTATATTTAATTATACGTTTAACTTGTATTATTGTGATGCATGTTTAGTGAGGACGTAATGACCCGCAATACAAGCACTGGTGGGTGCATCTGCAGGCGACTCTCTTTCCAGTAGCTACCATTGGTAGGTCTCCCTCTGAACAGCAGTAGCCACAGTTATCTAAGCTAGGAAACACACTGGTAATGTACCTCCTTGAACGGAACCACGCTGAGGCAAACGAAAGAGCAAAATATTCTATCTGTCAGGTAACATTTCCTCCTTACTTCATTTCGCATTTTCGTTGAATAGGCAATATAGGCGGAGCACCTAGGATTCGCAGTACTTTGTTTGAATCGGTCTATCTGTCACAAAGCTATGCTATGCTAACTTGCTACATTGCTGTCGTATGGAACATCAACTGTGGATGCGATTCGTTAGCTGGCTAATCTTACCAAACGTCCTCTGCACTTCAACTTGGCTAGCAGCTTAAATATTTACTGTGTTTTCCTTTTGAAGAATTGTTAGGTAACCTAAACACCTCACATGACTCCCCATTTGTAGAGGGTTTCATTCAGTTGGACAAGCCAAACAATTTCGAGATAGCTACTGACATCTTGAATCTAAACTGGTTGCTAGCTGTATTTTCTAGCCGTTAACGTTGTGCATGAACGTTTCTCAAGAGTAACGTAAGTTACACTTGTTTGCAAGTGGAAACAAAATACCTGAAGATAGCTATCGCTAATAACTCGTTAACTTTAGCCTTGGTTATGAAAATTATTCTTAACCTTTCTAACAGGAGTGGTTTTGTGTTTCAGGACTAACGTTTCAAAGCCAACACAACATCAATTCAAAGAGTTAACGTTAGCTGGCTATCTATGCTAGGATGTTTTAACCTTAACTTATTTGCTCTTCTATAGTTATTGATGGGTTAATCTCCTTTTGCGTAACAAGGAAAGTTGTTTTTGCATTAGTCGTACCAAATAAAACGTGTTTTTAGTGGCTTGGTAAGTTGTCAACAAGTTAACGTTAGCTGGCATAGTTAGAGTCGTTCGCAAAATGATGGGGAAAAAAAGTTTGGTGCTAAAAAGTCACTTTATAGCAAGGTCATACCATGACGTTACAGGCTTGCTTTACATGCATTAGGTGACTTAGCAACCTTATCTTCATACTTTATCTATTTGTCGAGGTCCAGTATTGAAAGACCTGATGCCAGCTGACTTTATCTAATTTTCTTTTTTGCCGTTTCGTGTTGTTTTAAATAATACTGATCCGAAGCTGAAACTTAGCCTGTAAAAGTTCGTTTCGTCACTGAAGGATCAATGAATGGCTGATGAAATGTCTCCGTGGCACTTTGGCTGCTGCTGACAACGCAAATTGTTGACGAATGTTCTCTACAACTAAAGCTTTAGGGCTCGCTGTCAAAGCTAAGCCCATTTATAGTCGTTTGATCTTAAAAGCAGATGACCAGACAAGCAGCTTTTTGATAAGTCTACTCTATTGTCAGTAGAGAATGCCGTCAGCTGTAGAGTGTGTTTATGTGAACGGCTTGACTGATCCTGTTTAGAACTTGAGGGATCCAATTGAGTTCCCCCCCTGATCAAGCTACAGCAAAACTTTACAGACAGTACCAAGCCCCCGCAGTGCAGACTGAATTATTCATAGCCCCTATCGTCTCATATGAGCTTCACAAAGTGACTGAATTTCCTGTCTCTCAGCTTAAAGGGAGGAACTGCATCTTTGATCCGTTGAGCTGTTTGGTTTCGTTGGCTGTTAAGTGTAGTAACGGCTGGGACAGAGTCGGGACAAAGTCCCACACGATTTAGATCACACTCTCTTCCTTACTTTTTCGGCCTTCTAAATGTTTTTGGTTCACATCTTCATAGTGTGAAACGCCATAAAATGCTGTGCCCTCACGTCTAAATTTAGATCATTGAAGTTTCTGTCCTTAGATGTACATATCAGTCTGTTTCTTTCTTCCCCTGCCTCACATGTTTCTGTCTGTGTTTGTCTGCGTGTCAGATTTTGGAGGAGATGGTGATGGGAGCAGACAGCACCTGGCTGCCCTGAGAGAGGCAGCGTTTGCCCTGGACTTCCCCACCCAAGCCAGAGGCGGAGGCAGGAGGAGGTTTCAGGATGGAGCAGGCCCAAACGCTGCTCCTCAACGAGGAGGCCTGCGGCCAGCTTGGGGAGCACCAGCGTGCTGAGTTTGTGTACGAGTGGCTGCGCTTCCTCAAGAAGCTGCTTCCCACCACAGACCGGGTAAGTGGCCTTGTGGATACCCGCATCTCTCTTCCCCACACACAGAGGACCGTTTGTCACGCTGTCTGGATGTAGAGACGGGCTGCTGGGAAGACATCCCACAAACAGATGGCTCTGTCTGCCAGTGATGTGTCTCACTCTTCAGCATCCAGCGTTCTGCCGCTCTCTCACACTGACTGTATTGTGTGTGTGTGTGTGTGTGTGTGTGTGTGTGTGCTTGCGCGCACGCTCATGCTCTCTCTCTCTCTCTCTCTCTCTCTCTCTCTCTCTCTCTCTCTTGCTTGCTTGCAGGCGGACGTGAAACAGAAGCAGAAGCGTCTGGTGGAGCAGCTCCAGGGCGTGTTGACGGGCTCCCCGGGCCCCCCCACGCGCCGGCTGTTAGCCCAGTGCTTGGCTCTGGTGTACCGCTACGGAGACTCGCTTAGCGCGCCGCTGGCCTTGGACCGCTGCAGCGACATCATCCGCAGCAAGGACGACTCGCCCAGTGCACTGCCTACCCGCCTGTGAGTGATGCCAGTCAAGATTGAGAAGCACCAGCACGCTTTTATAAATCAGAATACTTTTGTGCATATGTAGATTCTAAGGTTTGTGCGTGCGCAATATTTTAGGATGGAATCTGTTTTCTAAATGAGGCTCGATGTGTGCCAAACTATCCCGGGTGTGTGCACCGCGGTGTGCCTTTCATCCAGAATGAATTAATGTATGAGAAGAGCGGGATGAGGCAGGTGTCATTTACATTGAAGGGGTTGGTTGGGGAAGAGGTGTCTCTTTCGGGTTATAAATGGCCAGTATATGGGTTGCTGGGAAGACAGATGTCTCTGTCTGCCAGTGGTGTGCCCGAGCCAGTATCTCCTTGGGACACGCCTTTGTTGAGCTCATGCTGAAAGGTGAAGGACATGCTGGCTGGAAGAGCCCTTAAATCACCCTCAGAGTGCTGAGTGGTTCTGGCCTCGTGCCACGTGTGGCCTGACTTGAATGGTAATGCGATATAATGGCATGTGTGTCACTGTAGGGGCATACTTGAAAAAATCTCCATGGCTGCTCATTTTGCAGATGTGTGCAGAGAGTAATGTCACTGTAGGGGGCATCTGCAGTGCACATGCAGCGTTTCTTATGGCTGTCCGTCAGTGTGGTACAAAAGTTACGGCCCCTCTCTCCCTTAATCTCTTCTTCTCACTCTCATGTCACCTTTTCTGTGTGTCCAGCTGTCTGTATCGGTCTATCTATGTATTCATGTCTCTCTCTCTCTCTCTCTCTCTCTCTCTCTCTCTCTCTCTCTCTCTCTCTCTCTCTGGCAGTGCGGCCATCGCCAGTGTGGGAGCGCTGTATGAGCAGCTGGGTCGCCTCCTCATCAGCTCGTTTAGAGAGTCAGTGGGGACCCTCTTAAAAGCCGTGAAGAGTGCTGAGGTATGACGCAAGCAGTGTGCCGCCATGTCATGTCCAGGCCTGTTAGATGAGTGGGAGAGAATGAAATAAAAAAGATTAAAAAAAGAACGGGGCTAAATAATCGAATAATGCTGCAGTGCAATATATGCATTCATTCTATAATGTCTGTTGTGTTTCCAGGCTGTAATAAATAAAAAAAAGTGTTCAGCATCTGTGTGTTTAAATTGTGGTGTGTGTGTGTGTGTGTGTCTCTCTGCTGTTTGCAGTCTCAGGGGCGGTATGAGATCATGCTGAGCATGGAGAGGATCCTGAGGGGCCTGGGTGTGAGCGCCGTGCCCTGCCACAGGGACATCTACAAGACGGCTCGCGCCTGCCTCACCGACCGCTCCATGGCCGTCCGCTGCGCCACCGCTAAGGTCAGTCTCCAATAAGGAAGGCCCCAGTGGCATCAAGCAAGAAAGTCTGACACCATCTGGGCAATCTGACAGATGCCACTGCCTGCAAAGTGCCCAAAACAGGGTTGAAGGCGGACCAGTGTTCAGCAGGGGGAAGACTAGTTTGCATTTTAGACCTCAACTTGTCAGTTACTACGCAGCTGGTCACTAAAAATGTTGCCCTCAATGAAGTTCAGTTGCAGTGTTTTAATTGTCCAACTGATCCTGATATTTACAATACTTTAAATAGCTACCTATTAATGATAATCGTTATGCTTATTGGTGCCTTTGGACTGTAGTTGTCCCAAACATTTTAGTAGCTTGTCAGTTATTACACAGCTGGTCACTAAAAACAGGTGTGACTGATATGGTGCCGTCATTAGCTTGGTTTCTATCTTATTCGCATATTTATGAAAAATGTGAGTGAAAAATAAATACGAGTACGCATTGCCATCCCCTTATGTTATGCAAATTGAAAATGTACACTCTCCTAATCAAGGGGGGAGTTGTGTGGGTTCAAAACTAAAGGTTGTCCAGGCAACTTAAACGGAAATCCGTAAAAAAAAAATCCACCCCCTCAAGCGAATTAATTTCTTATTCAAATGGAAAGATTTTATGGAAATGTAAGTGTTTCCACTCATTTCAAATGGTCAAAATTCGCTTTAAAGAGTTGGATGGAAACCCAGTTGTTGACCTGTAGTGTTGATGCTCTGTGTCTTAACTGATTCCCCTGCTGCTGCTGCTGTTCTCCCCAGTGCCTGCTGGAGCTGCAGAGGGAGGCCGTGTTCCTGTGGAGCTCGGAGCTGGAGAGCATGGCCACGCTTTGCTTCCGGGCTTTCGAGGGCTCCAGCTATGACGTGCGCGTGGCCGTCTCCAAGCTGCTGGGCACGCTGCTGGCCTCCGCTCTGGAACCCAAACAGCCCGTCGGTAGGTGACACATGTTCTGTAAGCCAAGGGTCATTGGATGTAGATCCCCTCTATGTTACACCCTGTATAATCTACTGTTGAGGTGTGTATGTGGAATTTGAATTAAACCTTATTTCACATCTTCTGCAGGCTTTTAGTTCTGACAGTGCTGTGCAATGTCCAGCCAGCCTTTCTTTGTGTGGAACATTGTACTGCTGTGCTTGTTTGTATAAGCCTGACACATCACTTCTCAGCATGGCCATGTTTGAGGAAGGCTGTGTTTTTGAGGTTGCTCTTTAAATAGATCTAAGACCAGCTATTCCTGTTTGTGTGTGTGTGTGTGTGTGTGTCGTCTCAGCACCCCGTCCAGGAGGGAGGCGTATGTGTCTGGAGGAGGTGATGGAGCTCCTTTCAGTGGGGTTCCTGAGAGGGGGGGTGGGGTTCCTGCGTGCCAGCGGCGACATGCTGAAGGGGTGCAGCTCCGTCAGCAGAGACATCCGTGTGGGCATCACTCAGGTGGGTCCTGTTCCGCTCTCACTCACTCACACTCACACACACACACTCACACTCACACTCTCTCACACACTCGCACTCGCACTCACACACCCTCTCTCTCTCTCTCTCACACACACTCACCCTCTCTCACTCTCTCTCTCGCTCACACACTCACCCTCTCTCTCTCTCTCTCTCACGCACACTCACACTCACACTCACACTCACACACCCTCTCTCTCTCACACACACTCACCCTCTCTCTCTCTCTCTCTCTCTCACACACTCACCCTCTCTCTCTCTCTCTCTCTCTCTCTCTCTCTCTCTCTCTCTCACACACACTCACCCTCTATCTCTCTCTCTCACACACACTCACCCTCTCTCTCACACACACTCACCCTCTCTCTCTCTCTCACACACACACTCACCCTCTCTCTCTCTCTCTCTCACTCACACTCTCTCTCTCACACACACACACACCCTCTCTCTTTGTGTCCCCTCTTCTTGTCTTCCCTCACTTTATTTCTGACTCTCTTTCTTTCTTTTGGTTCTGAATATTTAGCTTTTTCCATCAGTTTACAATGTAGTTTGTGTTAGTCCATTGACTAATGGGGACCCTACTGCAGTAGAAATAGTCCCCAAGCAGTACTATGCTGGAATTAGCTACAAGAGCATTAACTGTTTGTGATGCCTCTGGGTACTGGGACAGGCATGTGTGGTGTTTGTCTCTGCACTGGGCGGAGCCTGGCTGGAGCTGAACTTCCCCTCTCTGCTGGCCCTGCTGTTGGCGTTGGCGTCGCACCCGCGCGCCACCCAGACCCCCAGCGATGGCGCCTGCACCCGCCGCTGCGTCTCCTTCGTGCTGCGCAGCACGCTTGGCACGCTGCTCGGGGAGAAGGCCCAGGTCGCCGCCGCCAAGGAGATCTGCCGTGCCATCAGACCCCAGAAGAAGGCCTCAGGTCAGATCCTCGTGTGTGCGTGTGTGTGTGTGTGTGAGATCTTTCGCTCTGTCTGTGAATAGGATTAACGGCCAAATGGCCAGCATCCAGGTTAGACACGTATCTCTGTCTCTAACCTTTCTCTAAGTCTTTCAGGATAAGACTATGTACACCGCGTTCCACATTATTATGCAAATTACACTTTGCTCAGATTTTCCTAAATAGTAATGCACAGTCAGTGAGTATCATTTTCAAGTCATCAACTGTTAGAGTATAATTCAAATTTTATTAAACAAACCTCCTAATGATAACAGTATTTTTTTCAAAAAATAAAAAACTCAAAATGCAGTGTTCCAAATTATTATGCAGAGTTTCAGAGTTTCAAGATATTTTATAGGTTGTAAAGAACAAAAAATTGTCATTTGTTGAATTTGCGGCATTAGGAGGTCATATTTACTGAAATCAAAAAAAGTTTGAATCAAAAACATCTTAACAGGTCAAGTTACATGTTAACATAGGACCCCTTCTTTGATATCAACTTCACAATTCTTGCATACATTGAACTTGTGAGTTCTTTGATAGTTTCTGCTTTAATGTCTTTGCAAGATGCCATAATAGCCTCCCAGAGCACCTGCTTGGATGTGAACTGCCTTCCACCCACATAGATCTTTTGCTTGATGATGCTCCAAAGGTTCTCAATAGGGTTAAGGTCAGGGGAAGATAAGGCCCACACCCATGAGTTTCTCTCCTTTTATGCCCATAGCAGCCAATGCCCCAGAGGTATTCTTTGCAGCATGAGATGGTGCATTGTCATGCATGAATATGATTTTGCTACGGAAGGCACGGTTATTCTTTTTGTACCACAGAAGAAAGTGGTCAGTCAGAAACTCTACATACTTTGCCGAGGTCATTTTAACACCGTCAGGTGCCTACCAGCTCTCTCCCCATGATTCTGGCCCAAAACATGACTCCGCCACCTCCTTGTTGACGTCTCAGCCTTGTTGGGACATGGTGGCCATTCACCAACCATCCACTACTCTATCCATCAGGACCATCAAGGGTTGCACGGCACTCATCCGTAAACAAAACAGTTTGAAAGTTGGTCTTCATGTAGTCCTGAGCCCACTGCAACCTTTTTTGCTTGTGAGCTTGGTTTAGGGGTGGCCGAATAACAGGTTTAAGGACACTTGCAAACCTCTTGAGCATCCTACATCTTGAAGTTCGCGAGACTCCAGAGGCACCAGCGGCTTCAAACACCTGTTTGCTGCTATTCAATGGCATTTTAGTGGCTGCTCTCTTAACCCTACGCATTTGTTTGGAAGAAATCTTCCTTATTTTGCCTTTGTCTGAACGAACCCGCTTGTGCTGTGAATCGGTGACAAATTTCTTCACCGTCCGATGATCACGCGCAATTCTTTTGGAAATATCCAATGTTGTGATACCTTGACCAAGGTATTGCACTATTTGCCGCTTTTCAGCAGCAGAAAGATCCTTTTTCTTCCCCATTTTGCCTGAAACATGTAGCTTGCTTAATAATGTGGAACATCCTTCTTAAGTAGTTTTCCTTTGATTGGGCTCACCTGGCAAACTAATTATCACAGGTGTCTGGGATTGATTTCAATCATCCAAATAGCCCTGAGACACAATACCATCCATGAGTTTAATTGAAAAACCAAAAAATGAATGTTTATGACCCTTAAATACAATTTGCCTAATAATGTGGAACGCGGTGTATATAGCCGATACATTAAAACACTTTTGCGCTAATTAAAAAATTACAAGCTTGTAATTCTGCCTGAAGCGGGTAGCTTGTACCTATTTTTGTCGAGTCACTCTGACCACTGGGGACCACTCATTGCCTCTTTCTTTCTCTCTCTGCATCTCAGAAGCGTGCGTAGCAGAGGTTAACCCAGAGGTGTATTTGAATCAGCACGTACTGGTGTGTGCCCTGCTGGAACTGGGCAGCCTCATTCAAGGACTGGGCTCCACTGCCACGCCACTGGTGCAGGACTCCAGCATAGGTGAGACACACACACACACACACACACACACACACACACACACACACACACACACAAACACGCCCGCGCACACATGCATACTAAAGTAAAAGCATATGTACTCACAAACCCATCTACCTATTCACTCTGACACACACACACACACACGTACACATCAGGTCCCTTTGAAACAGACACAAGCAGATAGATGTGCACAGCCATGCGTCCACTCATTCCCTGCTCATGGTTGTGCCCAGATGCACTCTCTTCACTCACTCACTCTCTTCACTCACTCACTCACTCACTCACTCACTCACTCACTCACTCACTCACTCACTCACTCACTCACTCTGCTGCTGTGGTAGGAGTAGCAGTGGCCACTTCTCTTGATGCGGTGCAGCCAGTAATAACAAGGATCAGAATAGAACACAACACTTGAGAGTGCAACAGACCTTCTCTTCCTACAGCGATGAAAACAGATGAAAGCTTTGGTCAAAAAGTGCCTGTTCTGTTCCACTTCTCTTCTGTGTCTGACCTGTCTGGGAGTGGGCGAGGCACATTACACACAGAGCAGAGAGGGGCACAGTACTGAGATTCCAGCACCCACACAGTGTTCATGTCATGTCTGACTCGGGAGAGAGAGACGAGAGACTACTCTCTCTCATGTGGTTGGCACCAGACCGGTGCTGAGAGCACTCACACACAGAGTGTTTTTTAAAGAGGTGTCCTTTACTCAAGGGCTGCTCTTAGTCATCCAGAATGTGTGGGTTTTTGTGCCCATGTGTGCGTGTGTTTTTTTCAGCTAAACTGCTGCTTTTTCCATTTATTTTGTAAAACACTTGGAAAGAATCCTGACATATTGTTTCAGTTTCACTTATTCTCAGTTTCACTTATTCACTTATTCTCTTATTGCATATATGTGTGTACAGACACATATCAGTTCCTCTGTAACTGCCTCCATGTGTGTCCGCAGGTCTCTTGGATTCTGTGATCTCGGTGCTGTTCCATCCCAGTGCGTCTGCCCGATTGGCGGCTGCCTGGTGCCTGCGTTGTGTTGCCGTGGCGATGCCAGCTCAGGCGGCGGTACTTTTGGATCGCTGTGCCGAGAGGCTGACTGCGCTGAAGTCCTGCCCGGAGGCGGTGGCAGGCTATAGTGCTGCTGTCGCCGCCCTGCTGGGGGCTCTGCAGCACTGTCCTCTGGGAATACCCCACAGCAGGGGGAAGGTCGGTGCAGTGTTCTCTTGGCATCAGGGGTATTCAGGCCTTTCATGAGGGTAGCTCCTCTCCACTGAGTTGGTGTTGACTTGGGTGTGGTGTGAGGGTAGTAACTGGTTCCCCCCCCTTGCTCAGATGGTGCTGGAGCTATCAGAGGACCTCCTGCGCTCCGCCACCCAGAACAGCCGCATCTCCATGCAGAGGGCTCAGGGAGGCTGGCTGCTGCTGGCCGCCCTCAACACGCTGGGTGAGGCGCTGCTGTCTGATTCCTCCACACACACACACACACACAGTCAAACTCTACTAGATGATAATGATGATGCTGCTGCTGTGTGTTTCTGTGCTGCTGTGTGTGCCTGCTGAAACTCCTGAAGCTGTAGCTCTCTATCTGTTGTTCACATTGTTTAATCACAGTTTAAGTTTTATATATTTATACTTTATATACTAAGTCATTTTATTTTTATGTAGTAATCCATTTGCTAAGAGCAAAGTGTGTTTAAATATATATATTTTTTAATTAATTATAATTTATAATTTCATAATTGTGAAATGTTGTTAATACAAGCGCATTGTGTTGCCTCTTGGTATGAAATGCGGCGTATAAATAAAGTTTGATTTGATATTGTTTTTAGTAGCAAATGCATATTTAGTAAGTGTGTGTGCGTGCGTGTGTGTGTCTGTGCGTGTGTGTGTGTGTGTGCGTGTGTGCGTGTGTGCGTGTGTGTGTGTCTGTGCGTGTGTGTGTGTGTGTGTGCGTGTGCGTGTGCGTGTGCGTGTGCGTGTGCGTGTGCGTGCGTGTGCGTGTCTGTGTGTCTGTGTGTCTGTGTGTCTGTGTGTCTGTGTGTCTGTGTGCGTGTGTGTGTGTGTGTGTGTGTGTAGGCCCTGCAGTAGTGGGGGATCTGTTGGGACGGCAGCTGCTGCTCCTCAGGTGTGCCTTCCCCCCATCCGTGCGTGAGCTGGAGGCGGAGCTCCGGCGTGGAGACTGCTTCACCTGGCAGGTGACGCTGGATGGCCGGGCTGGAGCTCTGAGCGGTGAGTTCCCGCACTTCCGTCGAGGGCTTTCAACTAATGGCTTTCCAGAAGGTTCTGTCTGTCTTTCCCTCTGACAATCAGCAGCAACACAGACTGTTGTGGGGATGCAAGTTTGTTGGTGTGGGTGTGCCTGTGTGCATGCATGTGCAACTACTTATGGGTTGTGTTTTTATATATACATGCTCATTCACGTGTGTGTGTGTGTGTGTGTGTGTGCGTGCACAGCTCTGAAGAGTCTGGTGTCATTCTGTGGAGAGCTTCTGACTGATGAGGTGTGGGCTCGCCTGCAGACGCCCCTGTCCTGTGCTGTCGCTCTGCTCAACCAGTGAGTCTGCCACTCCCCTTCATCTCTCTCTCTCCATCCCTTTCTGGTTTTTCTTCCAGCACACTATCCATTTATCCTGAGGCTCCATTTTACCTTACAATTGACCTTGTTGTTTGCATGCCAGTGACCTTGGACGATTAAAACTCATTTTGTGATAAACTGAGCACTGAGGTACTGTTTGTTTTAAGATGCCTATGAGGTCAAAGGTCAAAGTGCCCCCCCCCCCCCCCCCCCCCCCCACACACACACACACACACACACACACACACACACTAATCTGCTGCACCTTTTTGGAGACTGGCTGGAGTGTTTCTGTTCATGAGTGGAAACCGGATGTTGGGTTTTCTGTGCTAATCTGATATGGTGCAATGATTCAGCTTGCCCACAGTGGTGAAGTCCTACGGCAACCAGGTCAAGAATGCTGCTACGCTCTACAGACTCCGAGTGTATGAGATCCTTGTGCTGCTGCCCCCTGAGACTTACACAGGTAATGTGTGTGTGTGTGTGTGTGTGTGTGTGTGTGTGCGTGCATGTGTATTTTTTTGTTTAATAGTCCCATTTCAAGCGCATAATGTACGTAATGTTCAAAGTACGCTTTTTCCCTTCTTTGCATCTATGTTTTATATGTGTGTAGTGTATATGTTGACTGCTCTTTGCATGTATGTTTTATATGTGTGTAGTGTATATGTTGACTGCTCTTTGCATGTATGTTTTGTATGTGTATTCATGTTGACTGTTATTTGTAGACATGTTTTGACCCTACTGTATTTATGTTAGCTGGTGCAACATCTGACTGTAGTGTGTGTGTGTGTGTGTGTCTCCTGCAGAGGGTCTGGGCTCCCTGTTGAGGCAGCTGGTGTGTGAGCTGACGGGAGAGAACCCGTCCTGCTGCGGGCTGCTCCTGCTGCCCCCCCTCTGCCACCCCACTGACCTCACCCTCACCGGCAGCACCACACTCGACACCGACCAGCGCTACATTGAGCAGCAGGTATCTGACACACAGGCACACCTATGTAAATATGTACACAACTTTTATCTGTACACACACATATGTGCATTTGTGTTTAATAGGGGTGGGAATTGCCTCAGGGATGTCAATACAATGATATCACGGTATTTGGACATTTTAAATATTCTTTGTGTGTGTGTGTGTGTGTGTGTGTGTGTGTGTGTGTGTGTGTGTGTGTGTGTGTGTGTGTGTGTGTGTGTGTGTGTGTGTGTGTGTGTGTGTGTGTGTGTGCTTGCTTGCAGCTCCAGAGTGGCAGCCTTGGCATAGGCACACTAGAGTACGACCCCTTCTCAATCTTCCAGAGCTCTCAGGAGGTGCCTGCACCTGTGCCAGCCGCCACTGCCCTCACCAACGCCACCATCCAGCTGTTTGGCGTCATCTTCCCTCAGCTGGCCACCCCACACAGGTCTTCATCAGTCTAACATCCTCACACACATGTGTTATGTTATATGTTCTGTATTCAAATCTCCGTACGGTTTGACGTTTTTACTAAGCTGTGTGTGTGTGTGTGTGTGTGTGTGCGCGTGTGTGTCTGTGTGTGTGTCAGGGCTCAGACACTGGAGCAGCTGGGTGAGGCCCTACGGCAGCTCAAGGGAGCCCGGCAGCAGACAGCACACATCCTCGTGACCTCTGCCCTCTGCTGTGCCCTCAAGGTAATAAGCACTTTATTATTATAATAATAATAATTATGCATTTTATTTGTAACGCACTCTTCATTCCAAAGAATCTCAGAGAGCCAACATAGTAGAAACAAACTATAATAATAAAATAAAAAATTAAATTAAATAAAACTAGTAAGCATAATAGAAAACTTAGTGACAGTGATTAATCACAAAGCCAAAAAACGCCTTCCTTCCTAGAGGTCAACCAATTATCTGGTTGTTTGATAATCTATAAAAATAATCTCTGTCTGAAAAAAAGATAACATTCTTTCCAGTAAAAGGGTTGTTGTGCTCAAACCATGCCGTTAACCAAACCATGCTGTTAACCAAA
The DNA here is from genome assembly GCF_900700415.2 of Clupea harengus. NCBI lineage: Eukaryota > Metazoa > Chordata > Actinopteri > Clupeiformes > Clupeidae > Clupea > Clupea harengus. The sequence continues at coordinate 6,072,517 of NC_045165.1, forward strand.
TTGCAAAATACCCATTTGGCGCTTTGATGTTTCTTTATTTGGCCTCGTCATCATCATTTTTCACATGAATGACTTCTGAGCTAATGGGCTCTTAGAATCTCCATGCAGCTTCAGGAAAAATTCAAATGTGTTTTACAGATATTTGTCGTGACTCTGGTACCCCTAACACACACACACACACACACACGCACGCACGCGCACACGCACACGCACACACACACAAACCGACGTATTGGACAAGATGTAAAGCCACTTTTGTTACATGTATCACACCCAAACACATGGTGTGAGTGTTCTGAGCGTTGTGTATTTCTGAGTCCGTCTACTTAATGGCCTAATTAGCTCCTAGTCTGAGCTGGTCAGTCTCACACATCCTCAGTGTGGTGAGTCATGATGAAGTGGCGGTGAAGCCGTGCTCTTGCTCGATGTGTGTTTGCTTGGTTGCTGATGACTAAGGCTGAGTTAATGCTTTGAATGCCAAGTCATGATGAGGTCATGCAAACATTATCTGATGTTTGCAGCCGAAAGGCACACACCGCCTTAATTGAATTAGTCTCGTATGACACTCTTCCTCTGCACTCTGTCACACTTTGTCGCTCCCTCTCCCACCCTGTCTTCACACACACCCACCCTTGAATCACATTTATGGTGTATTGAGGCAGACTTAACTAACCCAAAGTCTTCAAAGTGGATATTGGAGGCAAAGTAAGACACATGATCACACAAGACGTTCCTGAATGAAAAGTCACAAAGTACTGGGAGAGAAGGCAATGGTGACTTTACTTTATAAACTTTCATCTGTGTCTGGGAAAACCATTGTGTGGGTTTATTATTTATTTAATTAATTAATTCATTCATTCTTCCCTTCTTCTGACAGGCTTTGGGCAGTGCTCGTGCAGGCCTGGGGGGAGAGGAGGTGTGTAAACCTGCACGCTCTCTCCTGTGGGGGGCGCTGGAGAGCCCTAATGGGCTGCTGCGCTGCGTAGCCGCCGAGGGATCCGGCCGACTGGTGCAGGCCGTCAACGACCCGGCCTTTACTGCCTCTATGACAATGGCCAGCGTCGACAAGTAGGTCCTTCTTGTATTTTAAATCACAAGTATTAGCTGTGTTCCGCTTGTTCTACTTCTGCTCCACAGATCCGTTTCCATGGGGGTTTGTGTGTTTCATATGGCCCAGAAAGTTCCCTACGTCCTACTCGACTTCATATTAAGGGTCTTTATTTCAGTGAGCTTAAAGGAGCATTATGGAGTTTTGGTCTAAAGCTAGTGAGCTACCTACCTAAAAAGCATATAAAACCTTGCAAGCACCACCAACAGCCCATTTGGCTCTAAAAATAGCTTGCTAACATGCTAACTGGCACCCTTTGGCTGTGAAGGCTTTTCTTACATTTGCATGGGGTGTTAAAAACATACCTCAAAAAGCAGCAAATTGTTGCATAGTGTTAAATACATGTGTATGTAAAACAAATAACTGCTAATTACTAACCGTAACGCCAAACACTTTGTGATAAGATGTAATAACTTGTAATAACATGATTACTACACTACAAATATCTTCAATACAGCTGTTCCATAATCAGCTGACTTCAATGTTTGTGTGTGCATTTGTGGATAGCTACATACTTGTCTGTCTGTCTGTCTGTCTGTCTGTGGGTACATGTTCTCATGTGTGTTTTCCCGTTCTAATGATTCTCCAGGCTGAAAGCGGCGCGGGACGCCGTATCTCGGGCGGGGCACGCTCTCTGTCTGGCCGCGCTGCAGCGCTACAGCGGGGGCATTAGCTCCTCCCAGCAGCTCGGCACCTCTGTGGGGGTCCTGTTCCCCCTCGCCCAGGACACCAGCGCACCTGAGCTACAGGTACAAACACACACACACACACCTGTGTACATATAAACATCACTTTTATCTATACACAGATATGCATATGTGCACCTCATTTAGCTTTAAAAAAATACAGGATTCAGACTCTTAAAGGTAGAACGTTAATCTGCTAATTCATGCTGTCATTAATTTGTATCTGTTTCTGTTGTCTGTGTGTCTGTGTGTCTGTGTGTCTGTGTGTGTGTGTGTGTGTGTGTGTGATAGACATGGTCGGTCCATGCTCTGTCTGTGCTGATGGACCTGTCGGGGCCTCTGTACCGCACTCACGTGGAGCCCAGCCTGTCTCTGGTGCTGCGGCTGCTCCTGTCCTCCCCACACACTCACACACACACAGAGATGCACCTCAGCCTGGCCCTCTGCCTCCACCAGCTGATCACCGCAGTCGGGCCGGACCTACAGGGTAAACATGCAACCCATTACACTCACACACACACACACACACACACACAGAGCTGCACAGGCTACAGTGTGGACAGACTTACAGGGTGAGCACATACAAGCATACACACACAAACAGCGATCATACTGTAACCATCAGTACACAACCACACAGAGGCCTGACTCTCTCTCTCCCTCTTTCTCTCCTCTCCCTCTCTCTCTCCCTCTCTC